>NW_028274819.1:102359155-102660755 GCF_037043125.1 Eumetopias jubatus
GAGACCTTTCTTGTTTCTTGAGAAAGGCTTGTATTGCTATATACTTTCCTCTCAGGACTGCCTTTGCTGTATCCCAAAGATTTTGAACAGTTGTGTTTTCATTTTCATTGGTTTCCATGAATTTTTTTAATTCTTCTTTAATTTCTTGTTTGACCCATTCATTCTTTAGTAGGATACTCTTTAGCCTCCATGTATTTGCATTCTTTCCGACTTTCCTCTTGTGGTTGAGTTCTAGTTTCAAAGCATTGGGGTCTGAAAATATGCAGGGAATGATCCCAATCTTTTGGTACCGATTGAGACCTGATTTGTGACCTAGGATGTGATCAATTCTGGAGAATGTTCCATGGGCACTAAAGAATGTGTATTCCGTTGCTTTGGGATGGAATGTTCTGAATATGTCCGTGAAGTCCATTTGGTCCAGTGTGTCATTTAAAGTCTTTATTTCCTTGTTGATCTTTTGCTTAGATGATCTGTCCATTTCAGTCAGGGGGGTGTTAAAGTCCCCCACTATTATTGTATTGTTGTCAATGTGTTTCTTTGCTTTTGTTATTAATCGCCTTATATAATTGGCTGCTCCCATGTTCGGGGCATAGATATTTACAATTGTTAGATCTTCTTGGTGGATAGACCCTTTAAGTAGGATATAGTGTCCTTCCTCATCTCTTATTACAGTCTTTGTTTTAAAATCTAGTTTGTCTGATATAAGGATTGCCACCCCAGCTTTCTTTTGGTGTCCATTAGCATGGTAAATGGTTTTCCACCCCCTCACTTTCAATCTGGGGGTGTCTTTGGGTCTGAAATGAGTCTCTTGCAGACAGCATATTGATGGGTTTTGTTTCTTAATCCAATCTGATAGCCTGTGTCTTTTGATTGGGGCATTTAGCCCATTTACATTCAGGGTAACTATTGAAAGGTATGAATTTAGTGCCATTGTATTGCCTGTAAGGTGACTGTTAACTGTCTGTTGTCTGTGTTCGTTTCTGCTCTTTGCTGCTTTTAGGTTCTCTCTTTGCTTAGAGGACCCCTCTCAATATTTCTTGGAGGGCTGGTTTCGTGTTTGCAAATTCCTTTAGTTTTTGTTTGTTCTGGAAGCTTTTTATCTCTCCTTCTATTTTCAATGATAGCCTAGCTGGATATAGTATTCTTGGCTGCATATTTTTCTCGTTTAGTGCTCTGAAGATATCTTGCCAGTCCTTTCTGGCCTGCCAGGTCTCTGTGGATAGGTCTGTTGCCAATCTAATGTTTCTACCATTGTAGGTTACGGATGTCTTCTCCCGAGCTGCTTTCAGGATTTTCTCTTTGTCTCTGAGACTCGTAAGTTTTACTATTAGATGTTGGGGTGTTGACCTATTATTGATTTTGAGAGGGGTTCTCTGTGCCTCCTGGATTTTAATGCCTGTTTCCTTCCTCACATTAGGGAAGTTCTCTGCTATAATTTGCTCCAATATACCTTCTGCCCCTCTCTCTCTCTCTTCTTCTTCTGGGATCCCAATTATTCTAATGTTGTTTCATCTTATCGTATCACTTATCTCTCGAATTCTGCCCTCGTGATCCTGTAGTTGTTTCTCTCTCTTTTTCTCAGCCTCTTTATTTTCCATCATTTGGTCTTCTATATCGCTGATTCTCTCTTCTGCCTCATTTATCCTAGCATTTAGTGCCCCCATTTTTTATTGCACCTCATCAATAGCCTTTTTGATTTCGATTTGGTTAGATTTTAGTTCTTTTATTTCTCCAGAAAGGGTTTCTCTAATAACTTCCACGCTTTTTTCAAGCCCAGCTAGTATCTTTAAAGTCATGATTCTGAACTCTAGGTCTGACATCGTACTAATGTCCGTATTGAGTAGGTCCCTGGCTGACGGTACTACCTCTTGTTCTTTTTGCTGAGGTGATTTCTTTCGTCTTGTCATTTTGTCCAGAGGAGAATAGATGAATGAGAGAACAAAATGCTAACAGGTTTACAACGTCCCCAGGAAATATACTGTATACAAATCAGAAAAGACCTGAAACCAGGGGAAAAGAAAGGGAAAGAAAGAAAAAAGAAAGAGAAAAAAAAAAAAGATAAAAACAAAACAATACAAAAACAGAATATGATCAAATATGATCAGGCTAGTGCATAGATCAGTGCCACACACTAGATTTTGGGCGTATTTTGGTCTGTTAGAAAAAAGTGCCTCCTAAAATTTTAAAGGAAGAAAGACATATATGTACAAAATAAGGGTTGATACAATGAAGGGATGGAAGATGACTGTAAAGATGAAAATTATAAAAGATCTTATAAAAGGACTTGGTAAGATAAGTTGTTTGAAAAAGGAAAGAAGATTTAAGAAAAAAAAAAAAGAAAAAGGGAGAGAATGTGATCAGGCAGGAGACTAGAACAAAGCCATACACTAGTGATTTAGGGTATATTTTGATCTGTTAGAAGAAACTGTACCTCAAAATTTTAAAGAGAGAACAACTTATATATATATGCCAAAAATAAGGGTAACTACTATGAAGGGATAAAATATGACTCTAAAAATGAAAAATAAAAAATGTTTTTTTTTTAAAGGGGATTGATAAGATGGTTGAAAAAGGGAAAAAGAAAAATAAAAAAAATAGTCAACAAAAATTAACTTTGATGAAATAATGAATCATGGTAAAAAAAAAAAAAAACCATGAATCTATGTGCAGTATTCCCCTAGCGCTGGAGTTCTCCCATTCTCCTTGATCGATCAACTTGGTCTTAGCTTGCTGGCTGTTTGTGCTGATCTTCTGGGGGAGGGGCCTGTTGCTGTGGTTTCCAAATGTCTTTGCCGGAGGCAGAATTGCCCCGCCCTTGTCGGTCTGGGCTAAGGAAGCTGCTCCGGTTTGCTCTCAGGAGCTTTTGTTCCCTGCAAGCTCTTGGTACAGCTTTGGAGGACCAGGGCAGAAATGGTGGCCTCCCAATCTCCACCCGGAGGAGCTGAGAACTCGGGGCCCCGCTCCTCAGTGTGCCCCCAGAGAAAAGCAGTCACTTCCGTGTCCCCGGTCTCCAGCCGCACTCCGTGCTCACCCGGCCTGTGATCGAGCGTTGCTATCTCCGGCACCCGACCCTGCGCAGAGTCTCCAAACCCAGCAGATCCCTGCAGTGCGTTCCCGCACCGCTCCTCCCCGGGAAGGAAGGGGAGTCTCCCCAGATCTGCTGCTTGTGGGGTCCCTGCTGGAGGAGCCGTGCCCTGACTGGGCCGCAGAGCACAGTTTATGGCCACCCCGAGCTGAGAGCCCGCGACTCGGCTCCGTCTCTGCAGCCGGCTTCCCCGCTCTGATACCTGGGAGCTCTGCCGCACTCAGGCACCCCCGGTCTCTCTGTGACCCCAAGGGTCCTGAGACCACACTGTCCCGCGAGGGTTCCACCCCCCGCTTAGCCACTGCAGCGACGTCCCTCAGCGGAGCCGACTTCTAAAAGGTCCGATTTTGTGCTCCGCGGCTCTAGCACTTGCCAGAAGCGGCCGACGGAGGCCCCTCCCCCGCCGTCTATCCTCCCGAATATCGCCTCGGATTCACTTCTCCGCACGTCCTACCTTCCAGTAAGTGGTCGCTTCTCTGTTCAGAGAGTTGTTGCTACTCTGCTCTTCGATCATCTGTTGAGTTCGTAGGTGTTCAGAATGGTTTTGATCCCTATTCAGCTGAATTCCTGAGACCAGACGAAATCTAGGTCTCCTACTCCTCCGCCATCTTGCTCCGCCCTCTCTCCAATTTCATTCTTTTTCATGTAGCCCTTCAGTTTTCCCAGTATCGGTTACTGAAGACACTATTCCCCATTATATATTTTTATCTCCTTTGTCATAGATTAATTATATAAGTGTGGATTTATTTCTGGGCTCTCTATCCTGTTCCTGCCAATAGCAGACTGTTTTGATTTCCATAGCTTTGGAGTATACCTTAAAATCTAGGATTCTGATACCTGCAGCTTTGGTCTTATTTCTCAAGATTGCTTTGACTATTCAGGGTCTTTTGTGTTGCATACAAAATTTAGGATTATTCTAGTTCTGTAATTTTGTAAAAAAAATAGTTCTGTAATTACAGAACTATTCTAGTTCTGTAATAGATTGTTTGGGGTGATATGGACATCTTAACCATATTCTTCCAATCCATGAGCATGGACTATCTGTTCATTTGTTTGTGAAATCTTCAGTTTCTTTTATTAATGTCCTACAGTACTTTTCAGAGTATACCTCTTTCATTTCCTTGGTTAAGTTTATCCCTAGGTATTTTATTCTTTTTGGTAAAATTGTCAATGGATTTTTAATTTCTCTTTCTGATGCTTCATTATTAGTGTATAGAAATGCATCCAATTTCTGTAAATTTTATATCCTGAGACTTTACTAAATTCATTTATTTCTAATAGTTTTTTGGTGAAGTCTTTAGGGTTTTCTATATGCAGTATCATGTCATCTGCAAATAGTGATAGTTTTACTTCTTTATCAGTTTGGATGCCTTTTATTTCTTCTTCTTGTCTGATGACTGTGGCTAGGACTTGTAGTACTATGTTAAATAAAGGTGGTGAGAGTGGACATCTTTGTCTTTTTCCTGATCTTAGAGGAAAAGCTCAGCTTTTCACCATTGAGTATGATGTGAACTGTGGGTTTGTCCTATATGACCATTTTATGTTGAGGTAGGTACCCTCGAAACCTACCTTGAGGGTTTTTATCATGAATATATGTCGAATTTTGTCAAGTGCTTTTTCTGCATCTATTAAGATAATCATATGGTTGACCTCACTGATATGAGGAATTCTTAATCTCAGGAAACACACTGAGGGTTGCTGGAGTGGTGGGGGGTGGGATGGATTGGGTGGCTGGGTGATAGACACTGGGGAGGGTATGTGCTATGGTGAGCACTGTGAATTGTACAAGACTGATCAATCACGGATCTGTACTTCTGAAACAAATAATGCAATATATGTTAAGAAAAAAAAAAGAAGAAGATAGCAGGAGGGGAAGAATGAAGGGGAGTAAGTCGGAGGGGGAGACGAACCATTAGAGATGATGGACCCTGAAAAACAAACTGAGGGTTCTAGAGGGGAGGGGGGTGGGATGATGGGTTAGCCTGGTGATGGGTATTAAAGAGGGCACATTCTGCGTGGAGCACTGGGTTTTATGCACAAACAATGAATCATGGAACACTGCATCAAAAACTAATGATGTATGGTGATTAACATAACAATAAAAATTATTAAAACAAACAAACAAAAGATAATCATATGGTTTTTATCCTTCCTCATCTTAATGTGATACATAATATTGATTTGCAAATATTGAGCAATTCCTGCATCCCCAGAATAAATCCCACTTGATCATAGCAAAAAATCATTTTATTGTTTTGTTACATAAGTACAGTTGACATGTTACATTAGTTTCACATGCATAACATAGTGATTGGACAACTATATGTTCATCTGTGCTCACCACAAGTATAGCCACCATCTGTCACCATGCAGCATTACTAAAATACCATTGACTCTATTCCCTGTGCTGTACCTTTCAAGCTAATGGTTTGTTTATTCCTTAACTGGAAGCCTGTACCTCCCACACCCCTCACACTTTTTGACCATGGCCTTACCTTCTTCCCTCCAGCAACCATCAGTTCGTTTTCTGTACTTATGGGTGTGTTTCTGTTTTTGTTAGTTTCCTTGTTCATTTGTTTTGTTTCTTGGGTTACACATATAAGAGAGATCATATGATATTTGTCTTTCTCGGACTTACTTCACTTGGGGTAATGCTCTAGGTCCATCCATGTTGTTGCAAATAGCAAGATCTCATTCTTTTTTTTTTTTTTTTATGCCTGGGTAATATCCCATTGTATTTATATACCACATCATCTTTATCCATTCATCTGTCAATGGACACTTGAGTTGCCTCTATAATTTGGCTAAGATAAATAATGCTGCAATAAACATAGGGGTACATATATCTTTTCAAATTAGTGTTCTTATTTTGGGGGGGTAAATACCCAGTAGTGGAATTACTGGATCATATGGTAATTTTTCAAGGAACATCCATACTGTTTTCCACAGTGGATGCCCCAGTTTCCCACCAACAGTGCACAAGTGCTTCTTTTTTTCTACATCCTCACCAACACTTGTTATTTCTTGTCTTTTTGATTAAAGCCATCCTGACAGGTGTAAGGTGATAGCGCATTGTGGTGGTGATTTTCATTTGCCTGATAATCAGTGGTGTTGGGCATCTTTTCATGTGTCTGCTGGCCCTCTGTATGTCTTTTTTTGGAAAAATGTCTATTCAGGTCCTCTGCCCATTTTTTAATCAGATTGGTTTTTTTTTTTTTTTTTTTTTTTTTTTGGTGTTGAGTTGTAGGAGTTCCTTATATATTCTTGATATTAACCCCTTAGGAGATATATCATTTGCAAATATCTTCTCCCATTAAGTAGGTTACCTGTTCATTTTGTTGGTTTTTCTTTCCTGAAGTTTTTATTTTAGTGTACTCTCACTAGTTTATTTTTTCTTTTGTTTTCCTTGTCTGAAGAGACCTATCTAGAAAAATGATGCGAAGGCTAATGTCAAAGAGACTACTGCCTGTTTTCTTCCAGGAGTTTTACGGCTTCAGGGCTCACATTTAGGTTTGTAATCCATTTTTAGTTTATTTTTGTGTATGGTATAAGAAAATGGTCCAATTTCATAATGAAGTAGCTGAAAGAGAAATTAAGAAAACCATCCCATTTAAAATTGTACCAAAAAAAAAAAAAAACCTGGAAATAAACTTAACCAAGGAGGTGAGAGGTCTGTACTCTGAAACCTGTAAAACATTGACTAAAGAATTGAAGATGACACCAACAAGTGGAAAAGTATTCCATGCACGTGATTAGAATAAAAGGTCCATATTACCCACAAACAATTTACAGATTTAATGCAATCCCTATCAGACTTCCAGTAGCATTTTTCACAGAACTAGAACAAATAATCCTAAAATTTGTATGGAGCACCAAAGACCCTGAATAGCCAAAGCTGTCTGGAGAAAGAAGACCAAAACTGCAGGTATCACAATCCCAGATTTCAAGACATACTAGATAGCTATAGTAATCAAAGCAGTATGCTACTGCCACAAAAACAGATAGGTAGATCAGTACAACAGGCTAGAGACACAGAAATAAACCCACACCTGTATGGTCAATTAATCTATGACAGAGGAGGCAAGAATATACAATGGGGAAAAGACAGTCTCTTCAATAAATGGTATTGGGAAAACTGGACAGCTACACACAAAAGAGAAGCTTTTTAAATGTATTGTTGAATTTGGTTTGCTAATATTGAGAATTTTTGCATCTATATTCATCATGGATATTAGCCTATGGTTTTCTTTTTTCATAGTGTCTTTATCTGGTTTTGGTATCATGGTAATGCCAGACATGTAGAAGGAATTTGGAAGTTTTCTTTCCTCTTCTGTTTTTTGGAATAGTTTGAGAAGAGTAGGTATTAGCTCTTCTTTAAGTGTTTGGTAGAATTCACCTGTGAAACCATTTGGTCCTGGACTTTTGTTGATTGAGAGTTTTTTGATTACCAATTCAATTTTGTTACTAGTAGTCTATTTGAGTTCTCTATTTCTCTCTAATTCAGTTTTGAAATATTACGTTTCCAGGAATTTATCCATTATTTCTAGGTTGTCCAATTTGTTCACATACAATTTTTAATAGTATTCTCATAATCCTTTTTGTATCTATGGTATTGGTTGTTATTTCTCCCTTTCATTTTTTATTTTGAGTCCTCTCTTGTTCCTGATGAATCTGGCTAAAAGTTTATCGATTTTGTTTATCTTCTCAAAGAATCTGCTCTAATTACATTGATCTCATCTATTTTTAAATCTCTATTTAACTTATACTGTGATCTTTATCATTTCCTTTACTGATTTTGGGCTTTGCGCCCCCCCCCTTTTTTAGTTCCTTTAGGTGTAAGGTTAGATTGTTTTAGATTTTTATTTTATGAGCTAGGCCTGTATTGCTATAAACTTTCCTCATAGAACTGCTTTTGTTGTGTCTCAAAGATTTGCAACCGCTGTTTCCATTTTCATTTTTCTGCAGGTATTTTATTTCTTTGATTTCTTCATTAGCACATTGGTTATTTAGCAGCACATTGTTTAGCCTCTACGTGTTTGCATTTTTGTATTTTCTTCTTGTAACTGATTGCTCATTTCATAACTTTCTACAGATCACATGTTAGGCCATAAAACAAGTTTCAGTAAATTTCAGATTGAAATCATATCGAGCATTTTTTCTGATGAATGTTCCATGCACATTTGAAAGAAATACACATTCTGCTGTTTATGGATAAAATGTCCTGTATATATCTGTTAAGTCTGTCTGGTCTAATGTATCATTCAAAGCCCCTGTTTCTTTATTGAATTTTCTGTCTGAATTCTATATCCACTGATGTAAGTGGGGGGGCCTCAAAGTCCCCATCTAGTATTGTTATGGTCAATTTCTCCATCTGTTAATTTTCGTTTTATGGATTTAGGTGATCCTATATTAGGTGCATAGATATTTATTACATCCTTTTGTTAGAGTAATCTTTTTATCACCATGTAATACCCTTCTTTATCTCTGGCTACAGTTTTCAAGTCTATTTTGTCTGATATAGGTAGTGCTGCCACAGCTTTTTCTTTTTTTATCTTTTTGCTTCCATTTGCATGGAATATCTTTTTCCAGCCCTTACAGCTTCAGTCTGTATATGTCTTTAGGTCTGAAGGGAGTCTCATGTAGGCAGCATATAGATGGATCTTGTTTTTTTGTTGTTGTTCTTGTTTTAATGACTGTCATACTATATCTTTTAATTGGGGCATTCAGACAATTTACGCTTAGAGTGACTATTGATGGGGGGTGTGTGTGTGTGCGTATACATACATTTTAGTGGGTATTTTTTTGTTTTTGTAGTTCTGTTGCTTTCTTGTCCTCATGTTTTGATAGCTTTCTTTAGTGTTACGCTTGGATTACTTTCTCATTTTTTGTGTATCAATAAGTTTTTGATTTATGATTACCACAGGGTTCATATATAATATCCTATGTGTGTAGCAATCTATATTAAGTTTATGGTTACTAAAAAAAAAAAGTTGATGGTTACTTAAATTTAAGCACATTCTAAAAGCACTACATTTTTACTGTTCCCTCCACGTTTTATGTATATGATGTCATTTTACATCTTTTTTACTTTTTGTATCCCTTGATTAGCTTTTGTAGATATAATTGATTTTACTACTTTTATGTTTTAATCTCCATACTAGCTTTATAAATAATTATTCTGCACTTACTGTTTGCTTTTACCAGTGAATTTTTTCCTTTCATAATTTTCTTCTAGTTATGGCCTTTTCTTTCCATTTAAAAAATTCCCCTCAACATTTCTTGAAAGGCCAGTTTAGTGATGATGAACTCCTTAAGCTATTTTTTTGTCTGGAAAACTCTTTATCTCTCCTTTTAATCCTGAATCTTGAAGGGCAGAGTATTGTTTGTTGTACATTTCTTCCTTTCAGCACTTTGAATATGTCATGCCATTCTCTTCTGGTCTGCAAAGTTTCTGTTGAAAAATCAGCTCATAGCCTTATGGGATTTCTCTCGTACATCACCGGCTTCTTTTCTCTTGCTGCTTTTAAGATTCTGTCTTTATCTTTGATTTTTGCTTTTTAAATTGTTATGTGTCTTGGTGTGGACCTCCTTGGGTTCATCTTGTTTGGAGCTCATCTGTTTTGAATCCGGATGTCTGTTACCTTCCCTCAGATTAGGGAAGTTTTAAGTTATTATTTAAGTTTTCTGCCCCCTTTCTCTCTCTCTCTTTCTCTCTGCATCCTCTAACTTGCTGTTGAATCCCTCTGCTGTATATTTTATTTCACTTATGTATTCTTTAGCTTCTGACTGGTTACTTATATTTTCTACCTCTTTGTTGAAGTTCTTACTGAGTTTATCAAATCTTCTTTCAAGTCCAGTGAGTATTTTTATGACCGTTACTTTGAACTCTTTATCAGGCATATTGCTTAACTTTGTTTCATTTCTCTTTATGTGATTTTTTTTTTCTAATTCTTCATTTGGAACATTTTCCTCTATTTCTTCATTTTGTTTATCTTTCTGTGTGGCTTTTTTTTTCCCCCCTGTGTATCAGGTAGGTCAGCTATGTCTCCTGGTCTTAGAAGTAGTGGCTTTATATAGAAGAATTTCTGTGGTGTGCTGTAGCATAATCTCCTTTGGTCACCATCTCCAGGCCCCCCATGGGTTTCCCCTGTGTAAGCTACATGTACCATCCTATTATGGCTGAGCCATAATTGCTATAGGCATGCTGGTGAGTTAAGCTGGCCCTCAGCCCAAACTGCTGTAATGACCCACTTTGTTTATTGTGGGAGCACTGGTGGGCCCAGGTGTGCTCCTTATGCTGCTAGAAGACTCAGCTACAGACCCACTGGAGGGTGGGACCAGCCCTCAGCCCACCTGTCTGCTTTTAGCCACTGTGACAGCTGTGGGAGCATCAAAGAGCAGGGCTCATTCTCTACACAGGCAACTGAGAGGCCCAGCTGTAGGAACTGTGGGATGCTAGTGTGTGGGCTTAGTTTCCACCCTCTTCAGTGCGTGAGGGGCTGCCCACTGAGTGTAACAAGGTGCTTTGGAGGGATGCCTCCTGGGGCAAGTGGATTGGGTGATACAGATCTGCAGGGGAATGCTGGCTCCAGTGAGCATTTGGCTATGTAGGCTGGGGAGGGTAAGAAAAATGGCACCTACCAGCACTTTCATTCCTATAGAAAGCTCCTGCCCCACCCCAGCACACATCCTGAAATTAATAATAGATCTCCTTCACATATACCCCAGACACTTCTCAAACTGCTGCTCTTGTACTATGTCTCAGGCTGAGTTATCTAGTGGCTAGCTCTTTAAGGGATGGGATTCCATTTCCTATTGCCCTCTGGCTCTCCTGGAGTTAAATCCTGCTGATTTTCAAAGCCCGATGCTACAGGGACCGGTCTTCCCAGTGCAGGTCTCCAAGACCAGGGATGCCCAGTATGGAGTCTGATTCTTTTGTTCCTCTGTGCTTGTGATGTCCTTCCCATTTGTGGTCAGTTATGCCAGGGGTTTGGTTTCCAACTGCATCTGCACCCCTCCTACCCTTTCTGATGTGACTTTCTCTCTACAACTAGCTGTGGAAGATCTCTTCTGCCAGTCTTCAGATGGTTTTTGGAGTCAGTTGTTATACATATAGTTGTTGCCTCATTGTGTCCGTGGGACGAGATGAGCTCAGGATCCTCCTAATTTACTATTGTTCCTCTCTCAAGAATCAGGTCATTTATATATTTTTCCACTTAAGTGACTATATCTTTTTTGTCATCTACCTGCATTGTTGGGACTTGTGATATAAGTTTAGGAACTTAAATTAATGCATATTGTTATATCACGTTTATAAATGGCTCAAAAAATAATAATCTGGCATTATCTTCTAGAAATTATGGTCCAGGTAATAGGGAAACCATAGAAGTGTTAAGAGGACTCAAGTTGTCTTGAGTCTAAGAACTTTCTTCAGTGTAAAAGTTGGGCATGGATGATGGCTGCCATGGCAGAGAGAAGGGCTCTGTCTTTTCCATAGACTGTGAGCTTTCAGTGGGTTCATTATTTATTTGTATGTTCTCCACAGGGTTTTGCAAAGTTCCTTGCATAGAGTAGGTCCTTAGTAAACGTTTGCTGAACACATGAGAAAGGGGCAATAGGTAAATGGATACACCATTGATTGTTATAACGAAAGTCATTTGATTTTTCTGAAATTCACTTTAATTCCAGTATAGCAGAAACATCGCTTTTATGAGTGACATGGCTTTGTGTTGACCACTGAATTTCCTGTGATAAAGTTGAAAACATCCACAGAAATTGCTAGTTTGTAGAACTTTAATCAAGATGGTTTGGCTGAAACAGACCTGAGAAACCACCAAAGAAACTTTCTAACTCAGTAGCTTATCTGAGACATTTTCACATTACCCAATTATTGGATTTTCAGGCATAAAATTTAAGTTTAAATAAAAACCTGTACATTTTGAGAGTAGGCAGCTGAAATTAAGAGTTGCTTAGACTTTTAGATCTGACTCAAGGTGAAAATTGGTTAAAATTGATATGAAAATAATTTCTAAGAACAAAATCCTTCCTGTAAAACCCAAGATGATTGGTACTCTTTGCTCCAATAAAGATGAAAGTGGTTAACGTCAATTTTCTCAAAGTAAGAATGTCTTTTAGATGGATAAATTGTGAACACAGCAAGCAGCAGCACAATAGACTTACTGTTACATGGTAAAATCTCAATGGAGGTAAAGTTCTTCATCATTTCTACACCCATGTTTGACCTTCAGAAAATGGGAAAATAAATTAACATGGTATCTGCCCAGATAGTAAAGTAAAAATCACTAGCAGGGGGATGTGGGGTGGGGCACGAGGTGCTACCAAGGGATGGAGGGAGAGATTAAGCCACTCTTAACTCTCTGCAAATGTTTGTTTTTTTCTTTACCTTGATATATTTAAGATATTCTGAGAAAGTAAATGGGTCAGGATTCTGGAAAACTGTTCTCCTAGTAATAGCAGGGATCCAAAGATCCAGAAAGAGACATGTGCAACTAATCCAACATGTCTTTGGTTTTTATCTCCTAAAAGATTTTCTACTGCAAGCCAGCCTTTCTGTCTTTACCACCTGTGGTAATTCAGGCCTTCATCAACATTCTCCTAGGCCAGTACTTCTCAAACTTGAGAGTACATCAGAATTATCTGGAGAGCTTATTACAACTGAGATTGCTGAACTTCCTCCCCAGAGTTTCTGATTCAATAGTTCTGGGGCACTTGAAGAGCTATCTCTACCCCCATATTCAAAGCATCATTAATTCACAATAGCCATGTTATGGAAACAATCTAAGTGTCCATTGATGAATGAATGAATAAAGAAAATATGGTTTATATATACAATGAAATATTCAGCCTTAAAAAAAAGAAAAAGAAATCCTGTCATTTGCAATAACATGGATGAGCCTGGAGGACATTATGCTGAGTGAAAACAAGCCAGATACAGATTTAGATAAGCTAGATACAGAAAGACAAATATGCATGATTTCACTTATATGTGAAATCTAAGCAAGTCAAACTCATGGAAACAGAATGGTGGGGACACCTGAGTGGCACAGTCGGTCAAGTGTTGGCTCAGGTGGTGATCTCAGGGTCATGAGATCAAACACCACCTGGGGTTCTGCACTCATAGAATGGTCGTTGTCAGGGGTTTAGGGGAGGGGAAAATGGGGAGATGTTTGTTAAGGGGTATAAACTTACAGTTATAAGATGACTAAGCTCTGGGATCTAATGTACAGCCTGGTAACTATAGCTAATGTATTGTAGGCTTGAAATTGGCTGAGAAAGCAGATCTTAAGTGTTCTTACAACACCCAGGGGCACCTGGCTGGCTCAGTTGGTAGAGCATGCAACTGTTGATCTCAGGATTGTAAATTTGAGCCCCATGTTAGGTGTAGAGATTACTTAAAAATAAAAATTAAAAATTAAAAAACACAAAAATGCTGATTATGTGAGGTGATGGATATATTATTCAGCTTGATTATGGTACCCATTTTACAATGTATATATCAAAATATACTGTATACCTTATTGTGTATAATTTTATTGGTCCATCACACGTCAAAAAAGCTGGGAAAAAATAGTTCTGGGCTGAGGTCCAGGAATTTGGATTTCTAACAAACTTTCAAGTGAAGCTGAGGCTGCTGATCCAAGGATATTACTTTGAGACCCTTGCCCTAAATGACTATATTCCTGCTCCTTTAGTTTATCCCACCTAAAAATATGCTCTGTGCTGCCCATTTTATTCCCCTAGACAAAATACTTCCGTGACGTTCCATTATCAACCTACAGTATTAGGACCAAGCTCCCTTGCTGGCTTACAGCCTCCTATGAGCGTTCACTTCTCCAGCCTCCTCTTCATGAACTCTACCTTCACAAGACCCCCAGAGGCTATTTTCTGTACTTTATCATCTCCTTGTGTGTAGGACTTAGGTCATTTATTCATTATAATGTTTTAATTGCCTAGCGCTGTGAGCTTCACCTCAAGATATGGGTCCTACCAATTAAGATGGTGACTATATCTGGTCAACTGAATTCATTCCATCAACATAAGATCCATCTAGGGAAAGGAAGGGCTTCCAGAGCCAGAGAAAGGATTGATTTTTTTTTTTTTCCTCAAGTGAGAATAATACTCCCCTCGTCGAGGGCACCAGAGGACTGCCAAAGTGAGGGACCAGTGTGTCCGGACAGTGACAGGTGAAGTGGTGGAGTCATGGGGACGGGGCTATAGCCCCTTTACTTGAGAATAAAGTAGATTGGGATTCCGGGTCCAACTCTGCCACTTGCTTGGTGTAACTTACTTTGGCCAAGCTATTTAGTATGTCTGTGTTTAAATTTCCACATATGTGAAATGAGCATAATAGTCATTCCAGAGTGGTTTTTATTGAGGATCTTATCAGACCTCTCTCTGGCACAAGGTTAAAATTTGTCTCAGTGGGGAACTTGAACTTCTGAAATTTGAAACATTCTCCTGTATCTATCCCAGGTAAGGTTGAAATTGACAAAAGAGACCAATACCTGGCTACCTTGTAAATTTCAATATCAAAGCCAAACTTTGGGACATTAAAAATAAGGTTAAAAATAGGTACTCATGGTATAGAAAGGCATTCATTTCAATGTGTCTTGTCTTAGTATTAACCATGCATGTGTGTACATATATATATACATATTACATTTCAGAAGGGGATCTGTAATAGACCATGATGGAAACTGAAAGATGTATCAACTGTGTTTCCTGTATGAAGTCTTCCTGTATGGCAACCCCTGGTTTATTTTCCCACCATGATTATCAATAAAACCCTTAAAATTAAAAAAAAATTTTTTTTTTAACCTTGAGGAAGTGAGTATTTGAGGAGGTAGCTTCTAATTGAGGAGGTAGCCAGGCTTGAGAGAGGGAATACTAGTGAGAAAATGTATTTACTATGTTAACAAATGAAAGAGAAACAAGCTTAGTCCTGGGACTTGTCGGAAGGAATGAAGTCATAGAACCTAACTTGGGCCTAAGAATGGGGCTTAGAATCTAATGATAGAATGATCTGCAAGAGTTCTTGGATATGGAATTAACCATGAAGCCAACCATTCCTTGTGTATGCACTAAATCACCTGTGAGGAAACTTACATCTCTACTTATATGCAGTGGGAGAAAAAACTGGACAGTTTGAATAAAGCAGGGAATCCAGAAGTAAATGTGTCTATTAGAAAGTAAACAGGGTCAGGCATATTATTGTCATAAATATAGCCCACTTTAGAAGCATAATTGGACCCAACATACATGCAGTGTGCCAGTCCAGGAATTTAGGATTTTCTATGAACAGGCAGGAAAGTGTGTAAGGAGAATTCCCCAAATCCAGGCTGCAATGATCATCTCAAGAGGGAGCCATATGTGGCCAACAGGGAAAAAAATGAATCAGCCTGGGTAGACTCTTCCCGTAGATTTAAGACATGGCCTTCAAAATGGAAAGGCCTCTATGTCTCCATGATTAGGTCTCCTTTAGTTATTAGTAAAATATATATTTTTTTAAAGTCCGGCCTCTTCTGTCTGAGCCATAGGATAAAGAGATTATTCCATACCTTGATCAGGAAAACAAGTGAAGGTGACATAGGGGTGAAAGGGAAATCTTACAGAGATGTAGGGTCAGTTTTGCCCTGTGCCCTGCCCTTGTATCATCATAATGTTTAAAATGGATTTGAATTTGAATTTCCAGGATACTATGTTATCCTACTTGCTTTTCTAAACCCACATCACAAAAACAAGGCCTCTCTATAGCAGCAATTACCAAACTATGGAACCAAAATCTCTTAAAATGATCCATTAAATAACTGTTCCACGGTCAAACAATTGTGAAGTTCTGCATTCTAGCCCCACTTGAAGGCATAGATACTACAGTTAATGAAAAGGCACTGTAAATAAACCTATTTAATTATTTTCCCAGATTGTATTTCACTTATTTTTCCATTCAACAGTTGAGAATCTTCCAGGTGGCAGATACCACACTAGGCTAGGAGACAAAATGGTGGCCCTCAACGGCTTCCTATTATATATAGATGGCCTCTAAACAATGCCTATTCCTCTGACCCTCTCTCTCCCTCATTCATTGCATGTCAGCCTCAGTGATTCCCTTCACAGTTCCTGGAACATTCCAGCATGCTCTTGTTTCAGTTCATATACCCTCTCTTAAGACTGGTATTTCCCCCCAAAATTCCCCTGGCTCACTTCCTCACTTCATAGAAGGTGCTATTCAAATGTCCCATTCTCAGGTTAGTATTCAAGGCAGGCCTTACCTGGCCTCTTTTAAAACCGCATTCATTAGGGGTGCCTGGGTGGCTCAGTCAGTTAAGTGTCTCTCGATTTCAGATCAGGTCATGATCTCAGGGTGGTGAGGTCGAGCCCCGTGTCAGGCTCCATGCTGAGTGTGGAGTCGGCTTAAGATTCTCTTTCTCCCTCCCTTGGGCCCTCCCTCCCACCCCTACATGCACATGCTCTCTTCCTCCCTCTCTCTAAAAAAAAAAAAAAGAAAGAAAGAAAGAAAAAAAAATAGCATTTACCATTACTTTGAAATTCTTTATTCTGGAACTTTGTTACAAACCTGTTTGTTGTCTTTTTGTCCCTCTAGAATGTTGAATTCCAAACAGCTAGAACTATGCCTGGAATGTAGAAAGTCCTATTGATAAGTTGAATAAATAAATGTTGAAAATAGTTATGGTTTTTGCCTCACAGAGCTCAGAAGATTAAAAAATGTTTGAAATTTAGTAGTATAATGAGTGTTATCACTGGGGGGAAGAAACAGAATGTAATGAGAGAATATGGGACTAGCACTTTACCCTAACATGGAAGAAACGACAATTAAGCCAAGGCTTGCAAAGTGCCAGAGTTGAGAGACAGCATGGTCTGTTTGTGAAATAAAAGTTGAGTTTGCCTGACAGAGCAAGGCAGCATAAGGGTGAGACAACAGGCTTCTGAGCTGGGCAAGTCCTTGTAAACATTAAAGAGTCTGGATTTCATCCTTAGAACAATGAGATCATATAAAGGGTTTTAAGCAAGGAAAAGTAAAAGTCATCTAGATTTTGGAAACTTTAGTCTGGGTGCAGTGTGGAGAGTAGATTGAAAGCTATATGAGAGGTACAATTCATAGGGTTTGGTGATTTATTTAATGTACAGGGTCAAGTAACTAAAGAATGATAGCATTCACCCCCTCCTTTTTTTTTTTTTTTTTTTTTTTTACATAGCATCTATTAATATCCTGTAAGATTGGTGTTCCATGGAATATGTCATAGAAAATACCGGTCTCTAAATAGTTACCAACTCTAGAAATACTACAAAAGATGGAGAACTTAGTATATGTAAAATGCATCATTGGTTATACTCCTTAAAACCACAGTGTAGAGGTGACCTGCGTGGGGCCCTAGCTGCTGACCTGACCCTGAGCAATGGATGAATTTATAACCCAGTCACATTCATTGACCTAAGGGACTTGATTAGGAAAAGTTTCTAGGCAGAATTGGGTTTGAACCTAAGCCTCCCTCTTTATATCAATTACTGTATATGAAGGCCTGTTTGCCTGTGGAAAAGGCTTCGTTCTTCTTTTCTAAGATAGGAAATGTTTCCATTGCTGGTGGTCCTGTGGGTCAGGGCCTCACGGGGAACATATGGAGGCCTCATGCAGTAGAAGCCTTCTTGGTCTCAATAGTCCAGGTATTTGCAAAGTTCGGCACTTGAGTTTAGGGTCAGACCATACTCAGAGAGGACCCAGGAGGTATTATTGTCAGACTGGCCTGTGAATATCACTCTGTCATAGTCTTGGTTCCTTGCCCTCCAGAGAGCTCTTATATTCCTTCACTGGGGTGGATGAGCAGGAGAGACAGACCCAGCCTTCCCAGAACAAAGTGCTGCTGACAAGGTAGCTGCCATTGTTGAAGTCTGTCACCTTTCCTGAAGCACCTGCCTTCAGGGCTGGGGAGGACATCCTGACCCTCAGGAGATCCCCGCCATATTCCTTCCTGCTTCCCAAGTGGTCCCTCCCCTGCAGCAGGATGTCTAGCTGAACCTCCTGCAGTAGGCGTCTGGTGGGGGAGTGGGGGGGTGGGGAGGAGGGTGGCTGTGCTGTGTGCAGCCCTGGTGATGGGGTTCACGTTGGTGAAAGGTCTGGGTGGGATCAGCTGGTCTAGTTTCTCCATGATTCCTTTTATTCTCAGTCTCTGTTAGTGAAACTGCAGGATCCAGTGGTACTTCAAGGTGTAAGGACTTTCTGAAGATGTTCTATTGCTTCAGGGGAGTAGGGCTTCTCAAACTGAACAAGAACAGAACTATTGAGGGGCAAGGGATAGATTATCAACAAATAATATGGCTTGTTTTCAGTATAAATTATTATGGTCTAGCTTATACACATTTCAGTAGATATAATTACATATCAAAAATGGATTCTAACAGTTTTCAGTTTTGGAATCATAAGAATCAATTTCCATGAAATGTGACTCCCACTGCTGCCAACAGATGATTTTTGGGGGGAAGTCATTGGCTTAAAATTAATTATATAAATAAATATGATTTTTGTGATGTTTATTGAAACTAAACTGCCCCTTTAATCAAAAGGACCCTGTGAGGGGCGCCTGGGTGGCTCAGTCGGTAAGCGTCTGCCTTCGGCTCAGGTCACGATCCCAGGGTTCTGGGATCGAGCCCCACGTTGGGCTCCCTGCTCCACGGGAAGCCTGCTTCTCCCTCTCCTGCTCCCCCTGTTTGTGTTCCCTCTCTCGCTGTGTCTCTCTCTGTCAAATAAATAAAACCTTAAAAAAAAAAAAAAAGACCCTGTGGGTCTCACTTCCCTGAAGTGGGAGTTTGGGTGCTGAGGGAACAACCCGCTGACCCCGCGCGTGTGGACTTGTGCCCCTCGTTCATCAGGTCATGGTCTACATATTCTTAGTTCAAGACACCACTCCAGCTTCTCAACACACAAAGAATAAGAGTTACATATAGCGCTCTTAATAATACAGACACAAATATTTAATCAAATGAAATAGGTTTAGCTGACAATGTCATTGGATTCACCTGGACAACAAGGTAACTGGCGAGAATGTCATCACCAATTTAAAATCTGCTCAGGAGTCTCCCAAGCCCCATAGAGGTCCGTTTAGCCATCGCCTAAAATGACATGGGTGAAGCCAGACTTGGAAACCCACCCCTGCTTGTTAATTGGCTTGGGTTTTTTTGTTTGTTTGTTTTCTTTTACTTTTTAAGTTGACTGCTTTTTTTTTTTTAAACTGAAAATGCCTTTATCATTTTTATTGAAATGTCACCTACAGTGTTATATGTTAGTTTCAGGTGTACAATATAATGATTCAATAATTCTATACGTTTCTCTGTGCTCATCAAAATAAGTGTGCTCTTCATTCTGCATGGAGCACTGGGTGTTATGCACAAACAATGAATCATGGAACACTGCATCACAAACTAATGATGTAATGTATGGTGATTAACATAACAATAAAAAATTAAAAAATAATAAACTTTAAAAAAATAAAAAATTAAAAAAAAATAAGTGTGCTCTTAATCCCTGTTATCTTTCCTACCTCTATCTTCCTCCCTACTCCCCTCCTGGAAGCCACCAGTTTGTTTTCTCTATTTAAGCGTAATGTTTTTTGTTTTTGCTTTTGTCTCTTTTTTTCATTGTCTTTGTTTCTTGAATTCCACATAACCCCTTACGCCTGTCAGAATGGCTAAAATGAAAATCACAGATAATAAGTGTTGATGAGGATGCATCATGCACTGTTGGTGGGGATGCAAATGGGTACAGCGCTGTGGAAAACAATATGGACTCTTGCCATGATTTGGCTGTGGTTGATAATGCTGCCTTAAACATCAGGTGCATGTATCCCTCTGACTCAGTATTTTTTGGGTAAATGCCTAGTAGTGCAATTGCTGGGTCATAGGGTAGTTCTATTTTTAACTTTTTGAGGAACCTCCATACTGTTTTCCACACTGGCTACACCAATTTGCATTCTTCAAGTTTCCTCAAAAAATTAAAAATAGAACTACCCTATGGTCCAGTATTTCCACTATTGGGTTTTAACGAAAGAAAACGAAAACAATAATTCAAAAAGATATATGCACCCCTATATTTGTTGCAGCATTTTTTACAATAGCCAAGATATGGAAGTAACTCAAGTATCCATCCATAGATGAGTGGATAAAGAAGATGTGGTATGTATATAATATATCTATATATAACCTTTATCCATTCATCTATGGATATGTGTGTGTGTGTGTGTGTGTGTTTGTACACATATATATAATGGGATATTACTTAACCATGAAAAAGAGATCTTGCCATTTACAACAACATAGATGATCCTAGAGGGTATAATGCTAAGCGAAAGAAGTCAGAGAAGGACAAACACCATGATTTCACTCATGTAGAATTTAAAAAATAAATGAAATTGATTGCTGTTTAATATTCACACGTAAAGTCTTGAAGTCCAGGTATACTACTTCCTCTCATAATTGTTATCAAAGACTTTTCTGGAACAAGATATTTAGTTATGCCAAAAATATCCTGTAACACCTCCTATATGATATGCTATTAATTAGTTGCCTGAAAGAAAGATTCACACAAAATCCATCTTCTGGTTGATGAATGAATAATTGCATGCTCACCGAGATTGTACTTGGATGTCTGTCATCAATTTAAATATTTTTGGTTAAATTATAAAATGTTATTAAAAATGTTTGCAAATTTGACAGATGAAAATGGAGACTTACACTGGTACTAAAATAAAAGTAATTTAAAATAGTATTTCAACCGCATTTCCCCTCATACTTTTTTTACTGATATATTTCTTCTGAATGGTCTATTTCCTTTGTCCGGTTTTTAATTTCGATGTCAATGTTTGATGTCAATTTCTGAGTTGACAGTTCTTTATATAACAAACATCTTAACATTCAGTCTCTCAATTTTGCAGATAATATTTGATTAATTGCTTGACATTTTAGAAGTATTTAATATTTGCAGTTAAAGCACTGAAGAATTCCTCTGTGACATATTTCTATTACCTCTAATCTTAGACTCTTCTCTACACTTTGATTTCTAAATATTTAATTTTATTTTAATATTTCTATGATTGGACTTTCTATTCTTTTGTATACCTAGATTCAGCCAAGTGGATAGAAAGGTCTACTCTACTGGTTATTATGATAAAGATACTCTCTGCCCTCTTATTGATCTTAATAATTTAATTTAATTATTATTAATTTAATTATTATTAATTATGAAAGGAAGACACACAATTATCATTTGCAGCTGATATGATTATATCCCCAGGAAAGCCAATCTAGGGAAAGGAGCAAACAAGTAAACTTGCTACAAAAAGTAAATAACTTGAAAGATACATAAGCAAAATTTCATGGGTACCTAAAATACTGTAGCAAATTTGGCCTGGGACAGTTAAGAATGGCTTCATGGGGGTGGGGATGGAATAGAAGTTATAGTTCAATATATATGAATGATATATGCTGAATATATCTGTATATATGAATATGTATGAATATATATGTATAGGGTGTTTCCATGTGGAGTGATGAAAAAGGTCTGGAAAAAGAGTGGTGATCGTTGCATAATACTATAAACATAATTAATGCCATTGCTTTGTACATTTCAGTGGTTAAAATAGAAAAGCTTTATGTTATCTATACCCACAATGTTTATAATTAATAATATACCAGAGACCATTGAATTATAGACTTTAAATGGGTGAATTATGTGGTAGGTAAATTATATATCAATAAAACTTTTTTTTTCTTTAAAGAATGGCTATACAGGGCTGATGACATTTGATTCTCAAAAGACTGGAAGGAGACTACCAGATAGGAGAAAAAATATTTTTTTAGATAAGAAAAGCTATCTTTGGCATGGGGATTTTTCTTTTCAGAAAAAGTGTTATTTTCACTCTATTTCTGTAAACCATGTTCGTAAGTCCAGAACCACTGACCTTTCTTTAAGAATAATTTTTTGAGTAAAGAAAGTGACTAGAGTCCAAAAAAGATTCTAACCTAAATATTTTAAGATTTGAAGGTCTTGGAGAAGCTCTGAGGAGCAAACTTAATAAAGACAGTCATCCATCTTAGTTTCCTTGTGTCTGACATAGGCGGTCACTGATTATAACTAAGCAGTGCTGCTCCCTGATCTTTTTGTAATAAGAAATATCCTAAAGTTCTTACATGAGAAAGATCCAGGTAATAACAAATTAAAAAAGTCTAGGCTAGGGGCGCCTCAGTGGCTCAGCTGGTGAAAGGACTGCCTTCAGGCTCAAGTCATGATCCCAGGGTCCTGGGATTAAGCCCTGCATGGGGCTTCCTGCTCAGTGGGAAGCCTGCTTCTCTCTCTCTCTCTCTCTCTCTGCCCTTCTCCCCTGCTCATGCGTGCTCTCTCTTTCAAATAAATAAATAAAATCTTAAAAAAAAAAAAAGTCTGAGGGCACCTGGGTGGCTCAGTCAGTTAAGTGTCTACCTTCAGCTCAGGTCATGATCTCAGGGCCCTGGGATCAAGCCCCGCACTGGGCTCCTTGCTCAGTGGGGAGCCTGCTTCTCCCTCTCCCTCTGCCTGCTTGTGTTCCCTCTCTCTCTCTCTCTCTCTCTCTCTATGTGTCAAACAAATAAATAAATCTTTAAAGTCTAGACTAATAGGTGATGAAGACATTCTGGATGATTTTGAAGATCATAACTTATTTTTTTAATTGAACTATAATTAACATACAGTGTTATATTAGTTTCAAGTGTGCAACATAATTAACATTTCTGTACATTACTCAGTGCTCATCACCATAAGTTTACTCTTAATCTTTTTTTTATTCCACTCATCCCCTCACCCATCTCCCCTCTGGCAACCACAAGTTTATTCTCCATATTGAAAAGTCCATATTTTTTGTCTCTTATCTGCGTTTGTTTTGTTTCTTAAATTCCACATATGAATGAAACCATATGGTATGTGTCTTTGATTTATTTCATTTAGCATTATCCCTTCTAGGCTCATCCAAGCCATTGCAAATGGCATTATGGAGTAATATTCCATTATATAATATACACACACCATTGCTTATGGCGCATGTATACATACACAGACGCACACACACCCACACTTCACATCTTCTTTATCCATCTATTGATGGACAGTTGGGTTGCCTCCATATCGTGGCTATTGTAAATAACATTACAATAAACATAGGGGTGCATATATATTTTTGCTAGTGTTTTCAAAGAATGGTAACTTTTAAAAAAAATTTTTGTTATGTTAATCACCATACATTACATCATTAGTTTTTAATGTAGTGTTCCATGATTCATTGTTTGTGCATAATACCCAGTGCTCCATGCAGAACGTGCCCTCCTTAATACCCATCACAAGGCTAACCCAACCCCCCACCCCCCCCCAGAACCCTCAGTTTGTTTTTCAGAGTCCATCATCTCTCATGGTTCATCTCCCCCTCCGATTTACCCCCCTTCATTCTTCCCCTCCTGCTATCTTCTTTTTTTTTTCCTTAATATATACTGTATTATTTGTTTCAGAGGTACAGATCTGTGATTCAACAGTCTTGCACAATTCACAGCGCTCAAGGAATGGTAACTTATTTTTAACATGGAACTTCCAGAGCAGAGTGTTCATCTGATTACTCAGGGCTAACATGTTTGTCCTTGAGTCTGTTAAAATTCTTGCCTTTAGGACTCATTTCCTAACACTGGGTCCTAAATGACTGAGGGGAAAAACTCTGAAGATGAAGAGTTGGAATCTCCTCCACTAGCCAATGGTCATCCCTGAAATCCAGCTTAGTATTACCAGTAAGTGAGATTGCCAAGGATTCAGAATAGGCCACTTAAGACATCAGATATTCCAAGAAAATAAGGACTTTTCCTTCAACATGATCACAATAATGATTACATGCTCCAGTAAAAACACTTAGTCTTGATTCTCGCTATCACCATTTACTACCTGTGTAATAATACATTAGACAAAGCTCCATTTCCTCATCGTTAAAGCAGGGTTCTTTACACATGAGATGTTCGTGTTGAAACAAAATAATAGAATACATCTATTTAATGCCAGATACGTCTATAAATAACAAATCACCAGATCATCTTTAAAAATGTTTTTCCTTTGGCCCATTTTTTTGTGTTAAAATATACATGACATAAAATTTACCATTACAACTATTGTAAGTGTACAGTTTAGTGCCATTAAGTGCATTAAGCAATATATTGTCATTCTTAAGATATTTTCACTTTTTATTACAGATATTAAAAGCATACAGAAGCAGAGAGAAGTGTAAACACCACTTAGTTCTGCAATGTTTGCATCACTCAGCTTCAGAAACCTCTTTCAGCGTGCCCAGAATCAATTCCACTTGATCACCATGAATGATCTTTTTAGTGTATTGTTGAATGCAGTTTGTTGATATTTTGAGAATTTTTGCATCTTGTTCGTGTAGGTTTTTTTTTTTTTTTTTTTTTTTTTTTGTGGTGTGTTTGCCTGGTTTGGGTATCAGGGAAATGATAGTCTTGTAGAATGTATTTAGAAGCTTTCCTTTCTCTTCTGTTTTTTTTTTTGGGATAGTTTGAGAAGAATAGGTATTAACTCTTTAAGTGTTTGGTAGAATTTATCTGTGAACTCATCTGGTCTTGGAATCAATGTGAGTTTTTAATTATTGATTCCATTTCATAAGTAATTGATTTTAGATTTTTGTATTTCTTTCTGACTCAGGTTTGGAGGATTGTATGTTTTGAGGAATTTAGCAATTTCTTCTACTTTGTCCATTTTGTTGGCATATGATGACCAATCCTATTTCATCTATATTGCTATCCACTTCCTGCCAATACACCTCTTACTGGATTATTTCAAAGAAAATCATATTTTTAATCTACAAATATTTCAGAATGAGTTAGATGCTCAATTTTTTTATAAAAAAACATAAACACAAACTGTCATTTTATCCAAATACATAATAATTTCTTAAGGTTAGTGTACAAATATCCCTTAGTATTTCATAAGTGATTTTTTCTTTTTATTAAAGTATAGTTGAACAATATTATATTTCAGGTGTACAACATAGTGATTCAATAATTCTATACATTACAAAATACTCAACATGGTAAGTATGGTTACCATATGACACCATATTTTATTAAAATATTAATAACTGTACTCCCCATGCTGTACTTTTCATTCTCAGGACTTACTTTATAACTGGAAGTTTGTATGTCTTACTCTCCTTCAACCATTTTGTTCATCCCTCACACTCCTCCCTCTGGAAACCACCAGTTTTCTGTATTTTGTGTCTCTTTCTGGGGTATTTTTATTTTGTTTGTTCACTTGTTTTTTTATATTTTATATATAAGTAAAATCATATGGTATTTGTCCAGCTTATTTTACTAAGCATAACATCTTCTAGGTCCTTCCATGTTTTAATGACTGGCAAGACTTCATTCAAAATGTCTGAGTGATAGTCCACTGTGTGTATACACACACACACACACACACACACACACACACACACACACACACATGTTGATGGACACTTAAGTTGCTTCCATATCTTGGTTATTGTAAAGAATACACTAAGCATTGGGGTGCATATATATTTTTGAATAAATGTTTTGGGTAATAACTGGGTATTTGGGTGTAACTGGGTTTTCTTTGGGTAATAACCCAGTAGTGGAATTGCTAAATCATATACTATTTCAATTTTTTTAAAGATTTTATTTATTTATTCATGACAGAGAGAGAGAGAGAGAGAGGCAGAGGGAGAAGCAGGCTCCCAAGGAGCAGGGAGCCCGATGCAGGACTCGATCCCAGGACTCTGGGATCATGACCTGAGCCGAAGGCAGACGCTTAACCATCTGAGCCACCCAGGGGCCCTACTATTTCTATTTTTAGTTTTTTGAGGAACCTCCATACTGTTTTCCATAGTGGCTGCACCAATTTACCTTTCCACCAAGAGTGCACAAGAGTTCTCTCTTCTCCACATCCCCACCAACACATTGTCTTTTTGATACTAGCCATTTTGACAAGTGCAAGGTGATATTTCATTGTGGTTTTGATTTGCATTTGCCTGATGATGAGTGATGTTGAGTATCTTTTCATGTGTCTCCTGGCCATCTGTATGTCTTCTTTGGAAAAATGTCTATTCAGATTGCCCATTTTTTATTTGGATTAGTTCAGGGCGGGTTGTTGTATGATTTTACATATATTGGATGTTAACTCCTTATTGCATGTATCATTTACAAATATCCTCTCCCATTCAGTAGCTTGCCTTTTCATTTTGTTGGTTTCCTTTGCTGTGCAAAAGCTTTATATGTTGTTCTGGTCCCAATAGTTTATTTTTGCTTTTCTTGCCCTTGCCTGTGGAGACATAGCCAGAAAGATGTTGCTAAAGCTGCTGTCAGAGATTACTGCCTATGATTTCTTCTAGGAGTTTTATGCTTTTAGGTTTCACATTTAGGTCCTTAATCCATTTTGAGTTTATTTCTGTGTATGGTGTAAGAAAGTGGTCCAGTTTCGCTTCTCTAATATGTAGCTGCCCAGGTTCCCCTGCACCACTTACTGGAGATTGTTGTCTCCTTGTGTATATCCTTGCCTCCATTTTTGTAGATTAATTGACCATAGAAGTGTAGGTTTATTTCTGTCTCCTTATTCTGTTCTGTTGATCTATGGGTCTATTTTTCTTTCAGTACTATAGTGTTTTGATTATTATAGCTATGTAGTATATCTTGAAATCTGGGATTGTGATACCTCTGGCTTCATTCTTCTTGCTCAAGATTGCTTTGGCTACTCAGGGCTTTTGTGGATCCATACAAATTTAATATCATTTCTTCTAGTCCTGTGAAAAAAATGCTATTCATATTTTGATAGGGATTCCGTTGAAAGTGTAGATTGCTTTGGGTGGTATAGATATTTTAACAATATTTTTCCAATTGCTTAGCATGGAGTATCTTTTCATTAGTGTCCTCTTTAATTTCTCCCATCAATGTTTTATAGCTTTCAGAGTGCAGGTCCTTCATCTCCTTGGTTAAGTTTATATCTATAATTTTATTCTTTTTCATGCACTTATAAATGGGATTCATAATTTGTTTCTGGTACTTTTGTTAGTAGTATATAGAAATGCAACATATTTCTGTATATCAATTTTGTATCCCACAACTTCACTAAATTCATTTATCACTTCCAATAGTTTATTTGACCGAGTCTTTAGGGTTTTGTATGTACAGTATCATGTCATCTGGAGATAATGAGTTTACTTCTGCTATTCCAATTTGGATGCCTGCTACTTTTCCCTGTCTGATTGCTGTGGCTAGGACTTCTATTACAGTGTTGAGTAAAAGTGGCAGAAGTTGACATCCTTGTTCTCTTCCTCATCTGTTTTTCACCATTAAGTATGATGTTAGCTGGGGGTTTGTCATATATGGCCATTATTATGTTGAGGTATATTCTCTCTAAACCCATTTTGTTGTTGAGAATTTTTATCATGAATGGATATTGAATTTTATCAAATGCTTTTACTGAATCTATTGAGATCATCATAAGATTTTTATCCTTCATTTTGTTAATGTGGTGTGTCATGTTGATTGATCTGGGGATGTTGAACCACACTTGCATCCCCAGAATGAATCCCACTTGACAGCTGTGAATGATCCTTATAGTGATTGTTGAATGCAGTTTGCTAATATTTTGTTGAGAATTTTTTGCAGCTTGTTCATCAGAGATACTGGCCTGTAGTTTTCTTTTTTTATATTGTGTTTGGTGTGAGTATCAGGGAAATGCTGGTCTTGTAGAATGTATTTGGAAGATTTCCTTTTTCTATTTTTTTGGAATAGTTTGAGAAAAATAGGTATTAACTCTTTTTTAAATGTTTGGTAGAATTTATCTGTGAACTCATCTGGTCCTGG
Source organism: Eumetopias jubatus (assembly GCF_037043125.1). Taxonomy (NCBI): domain Eukaryota; kingdom Metazoa; phylum Chordata; class Mammalia; order Carnivora; family Otariidae; genus Eumetopias; species Eumetopias jubatus. The sequence continues at coordinate 102,387,171 of NW_028274819.1, forward strand.
AATCAATACAAGTTTTTAATTATTGGTACCATTTCATTACTAATAATTGATTTTAGGTTTTTGTATTTCTTTCTGACTCAGGTTTAGAGGATTGCATGTTTTGAGGAATTTAGCCATTTCTTCTACCTTGTCTACTTTGTTGGCATATGATTTCTCAAGTAGTCTCTTCTAATCCTTTGCATGTCTGTGGTGTTGTTACTTCTCTTTCATTTCTGATTTTATTTGGGTCCTGTCTTTTTTTTTTTCCTTAATGACTCTGGCTAAAATTTTATCAATCTTGTTTCTCTTTTCAACAATCCATCTCTTGGTTTCATTGACCTTTTCTACTGATTTTTTAGACTCTATTTTATTCCCACTCTGATCTTTTATTTCCTTCCTTTTACTAACTTTGGGCTTTGTTCTTCTTTTTCTAGTACCTTTAGATGTAAGGTTAGATTGTTTATTTGAATTTTTTTATTCCTTGAGGTAGGTCTGTATTGCTGTAAGTGTCCTTGTCCGAACTGCTTTTGCTTTGTACCAAAGATTTTGAAGCACTGTGTTTTCATTTTCATATGTCTTCACGTATTTTATATCCTCTTGGATTTCATTGACCCAATGGTTGTTTAGCAGCATGTTGTTCAGCCTCCATCTGTTTGTTTGCCAGTTTTTTTTTTTCTTGTGATTGGTTTCTAGTTTCATACCATGGTGGTTGGAAAAAATGCTAGTTATCATTTCAACCTTCTTACATATATTGAGACTTGTTTTGTGGCCTAACATCTATCCTGGAGAACGTTGCATGTGCACTTCAAAGGGAGGTGTATTTTGCCATTTGGGGATGGAATGTTCTGTATATGTCTGTTAAATCCCCCTGGTCTAATCTGTCATTCAAAGACACAGTTTCTTCATTAATTTTTCTGTATGGATGATCTATCCATTGATATCTGTGTAAAGTCCCCTACTATCATTGTATTACTGTCCATTTCTTCCTTTATGTCTTAGTATTTGCTTTATGTATTTACATGCTCCAGTGTTGGGTGCATAGATACTTAGAATTGTTTTATCGCTTGTTGATTGATCCTTTTGCCATTATATAATGCCCCCTTTTGTGTCTTGTTACTGTTAAAATCTGTTCCCTTAGTATTGCTACTCCATGTTGTTGTTGTTTTTGTTGTTGTTGTTAGAAGAACTCAGCAAAACAAATTCCGGTTTACTGTGAGATAACATTGTTTCACACATACATCAAACAGGCCAAAAATAAATAAGTTAATTATTAATAGTAACTTCATAGACAAAAAAGAAAAAAAAGAAACTTTACCTTTGGCCTTTTTTACCATCTCATACAAACTGACTACTTAGAGTAGAGCTAAGTACAAACACAAAAAAATTTCCTAGAATGCTCAGAATAAAACTTTTGTTGCTCTTTTTGCCTATTTTTACAAGGTTTTTTTTTTTTCCCCCTCTCCTTTGAGATTATAACGAACATGGTCACACCACAAGTAGAACAGAGGACTGTCTGATGGCTGGTTTGGTTATCCAAGATCATTAAAAATGGCTGACCCCTAGCAATATGTACAAAAATATAAAATGTAAACAAAAATACACATTTTCCTTTTTAAAGTACTTTGAAGAAAGAAAGAGGAGGGCCTTAGAAGTTTGGGTTCTTTTTTCCACCCCTGTTGCAAATTGTGGCTTTGGTTGGGTGGTGGAGAGCCTGTGTCATCTGTGGTTGGCCCTGCCCGCGTGGGGCGGCAGGACAAGACCCTACCGGAAGGTGACCACGTTTAGATTCTGAGACAGGAAGTGGAGGGTGAACAGGTCATGGTGGCCTTTTGTTGTTAAGTTGTTGTTAAGTTTAACTTTTTCTTTTTTGCCGTCTAGTTCTCCTCCTCGATCTTCTGCTTCTTGGTGTCAGCATCATCATCCTCATCATCTTCAGCTGCCTTTTGCGCCAGCTGCCCCAGCCTCCCCATCTTCATCTCCATTCTCTTCCTCACCCCCTTCTTTCTCTTCTTCATTTATCTCATTGTTGCCCTCCTGTTCCCCATTTTCCTCATTAGTGTTCCCTTTAGCAGGTGCATCTCTTCCATTCTCTGCCTCCTCCATAACTTCCTTTCTCTCCTGTAAGTCCTTGGTGATGATCTCAGAGCTGGTGTCTGAAGTAAGTCTCTTGTAGGCTGCATATAGTTGGGTCTGATATTTTTCTATCCATTCCATTACCCTATGTCTTTTGACTAAAGCATTTAGTCTATTTACATTTAAAGTAATTTTTGATAGGTATGTACTTATTGCCATGCTGTTCATTGTTTTCCATTTGTTCTTATAATTCTTCTTTTTTCCTTTCTTCTCTCACTCCCTTCCCTAGTGATTGATGACTTTTTATAGTATCATGCTTGGCTTCTTTCTCTTTATTTTTTGCACGTCCTAGGTTTTGGTTTGTAGTTACCATGAAGTTCGTTTATAACATCCAAAGTATATAACAGTTTATACTAAGTGAATGGTCACTTAAATTTGAACACATTCTAAAAAATCTTTAGTTTTACTCCTTCCTCCATGTTTTATGCATATGCTGGCATATTTTACATCTTTTTATTTTGAGTCTCTTTATGTAATTTCTTAGATCTAATTGATTTTACTATCTTTGTCTTTTAATCTTTATACTAGCTTTATAAGTGATTAATCTTCTACCTTAATGTTTGTTTCTACCAGTGAATTGCTTTCCTTTTATAATTTCTTTCTTCTACTAATGGCCTCTTCTTTTCCATTTAAAAAATTCCCTTTAATATTTCTTTTAAGGCTGGTTTCCTAGTGATAAACTATTTTAACTTTTTTTCTTCAAATTTTTATTTAAATTCCAGTTAGTTAACATGCAGTGTAACATTGGATTCTTGTGTAGAATTTAGTGAATCATCACTTATATACAACACCCAGTGTTCATCACAAGTGTCCTCCTTAATACCCATCTCCCCTTTGGAAATAGTTCGTTAGCTGTAGTTGAGTCTGTTTTTTGGTTTGCCTCTCTTCCCCCACCCCATGTTCATTATTCTGTTTCTTAAATTCCATATATGAGTGAAGTCCTATGGTATTTGTCTTTCTGACTTATTTTGTTTAGCGTAATATGCTCTAGCTCCATCCTCATCGTTGCAAATGGAAAGATTTCATTCTTTTTGATGCCTGAGTAATATTCCAGTGTGTGTGTGTGTGAGTGTGTGTGTGTGTGTGTGTGTGTGTGTGTGTGTGTGTAATCCTTTGTCAAGGATTAGTTGACCATATAGTTGTGGGGGGTTCATTTCTGAGTTTTCTATTCTGTTGCATTGATCTATTTTTGTGCCAGTATCATACTGTAAACCCTAGCCAGCCTTATCAAAAAAGAAAGAGAAATGACCCAAATAAATAAATTCACAAATGAGAGAGGAGAAATAACGACCAACACCAAAGAAATTCAAACAACTATAAGAATATTATGAAAAACTATATGCCAACAAGTTGGATAAGTTGGAAGAAATGGATAAATTCCTAGAAACATATAAACTAGCAAAACCAAACAGGAAGAAATAGAAAATTTGCGCGGACCAATAACCAGCAAAGAAATTGAATCAGTAGTCAAAAGTCTCCCAAGAAACAGAAGTGCAGGATCAGATGGCTTCACATATGAATTCTACCAAACATTTAAAGAAAATTTAGTATCTATTCTTCTCAAACTATTCCCAAAGATAAAAATGAAGGAAAACTTCCACATTCATTCTAAGGCCTGTATTACCCTGATATCTTTATCTTTAATCTTGACATTTCAATTATTATGTGTCTTGATGTGGACTTCCTTAGGTTCATCTTGTTTGGGATTCTCTGTGCCTCCTGAACATGAATGTCTGTTTCCTACCCCAGATTAGGAAAATTTTCACCTATTATTTCTTCAGATAAGTTTTCTGCCCCTTTCTCTCCTTTCTCCTTCTTGAACCCCTATTATGTAAACATTTGTTCACATGATCTTATCCAAGAGATCCTGTAACTTATCCTCATTTTTTAAATTCTTTTTTCTTTTGCTGTTCAGCTTGAGTGCTGCTTTTCATTACCCTGTCTTCCAGGTCACTGAGCCAAGGTACACCTGGTGTTGATTCCCTCAGTGTGTTTTTCACTTCAGTTATTGTATTCTTCGGCCTGATTGGTTCTTTTCTATGTTTTTTCTTTGTTGAAGTACTCACTGAGTTCATCCACTCTTATCTCCAGTCCACCTATCATCTTTATGACCATTACTTTGAACTCTTTATCTGATAGATTACTTATCTCCATTTCATTTAGTTCTTTTTATTCTGAGGTTTTGGTAGCCATCAGAGGCGGAGGTTCCCTTTGTTACTGTGTCTCTGTCTCTCTTGCCATTTTCTGTGTGGTCTCTTTATCTTTTGCTGTGCATAAGCTGTCCGTCAGCCCTCCGTTCTTCTTCAGCAGGACTTGCTCTGTATATAGGTGTAGATTTGGTTTGTCCATGGAGGAGGTAAGTTCCTCATCACCATCTTAGACTGGAACTCTATATGTTTTGAATAGTAACCCGCTATTTCATATATCATTTGCAAATATATTTTCCCATTCAGTAGGCTGTCTTTTCATTTGCTGATGACTTCCTTTCCTGTGCAAAAGATGGCCTTTTGTGGTTCTGTATAAATTTTAGGATTATTTGTTCTAATTTTGTGAAAAATACTATTGGTATTTTTTATAGGGATTGCATTGAATTTATACATTGCTTTTGGTAATATGGACAATTAAATAATCATTCTTCCAGTTTATGAGCATGGTATATCTTTCCATTTCCTCATGGTGTATTTAATTTCATTCATCAATGTCTTACAGTGTTCAATGTACAGATTTTTTTCTTATCTCCCTGGATAAATTTCTTTTTAGATATTCTTTATGCAATTGTAAATGGAATCGTTTTCTGAATTTCCCTAGCATTTAATAGTTAGTGTAGAGAAAACACTTCCTGTATATTGATTTTGTATCCTGCGACTTTATTGAACTTGTTTATTAGTTATAATAAATTTTGTGAGTCTTTAGGGTTTTCTATATATAATATGTCCTCTGCAAATGGTGATGGTTCTACATCTTTGTTACAAATTTTGATGCCTTTTATTTTTTGTCTGTTTGCTGTGGCTAGATCTTCCAGTACTGTGTTGAGTAAAAGTCATGAGAGTGGACATCCTTGTCTTGTTCCTGGTCTTACAGGAAAATCTTCAGCTTTTCATAATTGTGAGTTAGCTGTGCATTTTTTTAATATATGGCCTTTATTATGTTGAGGTATATCTCTTCTAAATCCACTTTGTTGAGAATTTTTATCATGAACAGATGTTGAATTTTGTCAAATGCTTTTTCTGTATCAATTGAGATCATTTTTATCCTTCATTTTGTTACTGTGGCATATCATACCACGTATTGGTATGTTGACTGATTTGGGAATATTAAACTATCCTTGCATCTCTCACTTGATTGTGGTGAATAATCCTTTCAATGTATTGTTGAATTCATTTTGCTAATATTTTATTGTAGGTTTTTGCATCTATATTCATCAGAGATATTGGCCTGTAATTTCCCTTTTCATAGGGCCTTTGTCAGATTTTGGTATTAGGGTAATGTTAGCCTTGTAGAATGAATTTGAAAGCTTCCTTCCTCTTCTATTTTTGAAATAATTTGAGAAGAATAGATGTTAACTCTTAAATGTTTGAAACAATTCACCTGTGAAGCCATCTGGTCCTAGACTTAACGTTTGTTGGGAGTTTTTAATCACCAATTTAATTTCATTACTAGTATCAGTCTGTTCAGATTTTCTGTTTCTTCCTACTTCAGTTGTGGAAGATTGTATATTTCTAGATTTTTATCTAGTTCTAGTTTATCCAATTTGTTGGTGTACATTTTTTTTGTAGTTGTCTCATAATCATTTGTATTTCTGTGATGTCAGTGGTAGCATCTCCAGTCTTATTTTTTATTTCTACTCCTCTTTTCTTTCCTTCATGATTCTGCCTAGAGGTTTATCAATTTTATCTTTGAAGAGCCAACTCTTTGTTTTATATATCTTTTCTGGTTTTTTTTTTTTTTTTTTACTCTATTTCCACCCTGATCTTTGTTACTTCTTTCCTTGTACTACCTTGGGGCTTTGCTTATTCTTTTTCTAGTTCCTTTAAATATAAAGTTAGATGGTTTGAGGTCTTTCTTGTTTCTCAAGATAGGCAGGTATTGCTTTAAACGAACTACTTTTGCTTTGTATCAAATACTTTGAACCAATGTGTTGTTATTTTGTCTGAAAGTTTTTAATTTCTTCTTTGACTTCTTTGACCATCGGTTATTGAGTAGCATGTTTTCTAGCCTCCATTTCTAGTTCTCCAAGTAAGAATAAGTCTTATTTGTTCTTGTAATTTTTAATTTCATACTGTTGTGGTCAGGAAATATGCTTGATATAGTTTCATTCTTCTTAAATGTATTGAGACTTTTTTTGCAGCCTAACTTGTGATCTATCTTGAAGAATGTTCTATGTACATTAGAAAAGAAAGTGTACTTTACTGTGTGGTGATGGTATGTTCTGATATATCTGTTAAGTTCATCTAGTCTAATGTGTTCAACTCTATTTCCTTATTGATTTTTTTCTGGATAATTTATCCACTGATGTAAGTAGGGTGTTAAAGTCCCCTTCTTCATTGTATTACTGTCAATTTCTCTCTTCATTAATTTTTTTTAAGATTTTATTTGTTTGTCAGAGAGAGAGAGTGAATGAGCACAAACAGAGGGAGCAGCAGGCAGAGGGAGAAGCGGGCTCCCCACTGAGCAGGGAGCCTGATGTGGGGCTCGATCCCAGGACCCTGAGATCATGACCTGAGCCAAAGGCAGATGCTTAACTGACTGAGCCACCCAGGCATCCCCCTCCCTTCATTATTATCTACTTTATGTATTTAGGTGCTCTAAAACTGGGTGCATGCACATTTATAAATGGTTTTATTCTCTTGTGGGATTGTTTCCTTTATCATTATGTAATACCCTTTTTGTCTCTTGTTATAGTCTTTTTTTCCCCATGTTCCAAGTTTTTATTTAAATTTTAGTTAACATATAGTGTAATACTGGTTTCAGGAGTAGAATTTAACGATTCATCACTTAGTCTTTTTTTTAAATCTATTATTTTCTTTTTAAGATTTTATTTTTTAATTTTTTTATTGTTATGTTAATCACCATACATTACGTCATTAATTCTTGATGTAGTGTTCCATGATTCATTGTTTGTGCATAACACCCAGTGCTCCACGCAGAATGTGCCCTCTTTAATACCCATCACCAGACTAACCCATCCCCCCCACCCTCCTCCCCTCTAAAACCCTCAGTTTGTTTTTCAGAGTCCATCATCTCTCATGGTTCGTCTCCCCCTCCAACTTACTCTCCTTCATTCTTCCCCTCCTGCTGTCTTCTTCTTTTTCTTTTATTTTCTGATGGAAGTATTGCTCCCTCAGGGTTTTTTTGTTTTTTGGGTTTTTTTTTTTTTTTTGCTTTAATTTGCATGGAATGTCTTTTTCCAACCCTTCACTTTTAGTCTGTATGTGTCTTTAGGTCTGAAGTGAGTCTCTTGTAGGCAGCATATAGATGGGACTTGTTTTTATCCATTTAGTCACGCTGTGTCTTTTGATGAGAGAATTTAATCCATTTACACTTAAAATAATTACTCTTAGGTATGTATTATTGCCATTTTATTGTTTTCTTGGCTTTTTAAATTCTGGGTTTTTTTTACTGAAGTATAATTAAAATACAGTGTTATATTTCAGATGTATAATATGATTCAACAATACTGTACATTTCTCAGTGCTCATCAAGATAAGTGTACTCTCAATCCCCTTTATTTCACTCATCCTGCCACCCACCTTTCTTCTGACAACCACCAGTTTATTCTCTGTATTTTTTTCTTTTTTTCCTTAAACTGTACATATGAGTGAAATCATATTTGTCTTTCTGTCTTATGCCACTTAGCATTATAACACTCTAGATCCATCCATCTTGTTGCAAATGGCAATATCTCATTCTTTTTATGGCTGAGTAGAGTGTGTGTGTGTGTGTGTGTGTGTGTGTGTGTGTGTGTGTGTGTATCACATCTTAATTCACCTATCTATGGACACTTGTGTTGCTTCCTTATCTTGGCTATTATAAATGATAGGGGTACAATAAATATAAGGTTGAATATATCTTTTTGAATCAGTGTTTTCATTTTCATTGAGTAAATACCCAGGAGTAAAATTACTGAGTTATACGGTATTTCTATTTTTAATTTTTGAGGAAACTCCATGCTATCTCCCATACTCCCAGTGGCAGTTGCATAGTGGCAGTTGCATCCCACCCCCCGCAACAGCACATAAGTGTTCTTTATTTTCCACATCCTCACCAACACTTATTTCTTGTGATTTTTTTTATTCCAGACATTCTGACAGGCATGAGGCGATATCTCGTGGTTTTGATTTGCATTTGCCTGATGATGAGTGATTTTTGAGCATCTTTTCATGTGTCTGTTGATCATGTGGATGTCTTCTTTGGAAAAACGTCTCTTCAGGTCTTCTGCCCATTTTTAAACTAGGTTACTTGGGGGGTTTTTTGGTGTTGAGTTGGTTGTATAAGTTCTTTACATATTTAAGATATTAACCCCTTATTAAATATATCATTTGGAAATATTTTCTGCCTTCCAGTAGATCGCCTTGTCCTTTTGTTGATGGTTTCCTTCACTGTGCAAAACATTTTTATTCTTGTGTAGTCCCAATAGTTTAATTTTGCTTTTGTTTCCCTTGTCTGAGGAAGCATATCTAGAAAATTTTTTTTGGCTGGTGTCAGAGAAATTATTGTGTATGCTTTCTTCTAGGGTTTTATGGCTTTAGGTTTCACATTTAGGTCTTTAATGCATTTTCAGTTTATTTTTGTATAGTGTAAGAGTAGTCTGTTTTCATTCATTCACATACAGCTGTCCAGTTTTCCCACCACCATTTGTTGAAAAGACTGTCTTTCCCTGATTGAATATTCTTGCCTTCTTTGTTTTAGATTAATTGACCATATAAATGTGGGTTTATTTCTGGACTCTTCATTCTTTTTCATTAATCTGTGTTTATTTTGTACCAGTACCATAACATTTTTGATTACTATAAATTTGTAGTTTATCTTGAAATCTGGGATTCTGATACCTCTAGCTTAGTTCTTCTTTCTCAAGATTGCTTTTGAGGTTTCATACAAATTTATAGCTGGCAGCACAGAGAGAGTGCTCAAGATTTGAGGTCTTTTGTGGTTTCATACAAATTTTAGGATTATTTTAGTTCTGTGATAGATGTTGTTGGAATTTAATAGGGATTGCATTAAATCTGTAGATTGCTTTGGGTAGCAGGGACATTCTGACAATATTAGTTCTTCCAATCCATGTGTATGGAATATCTTTCCATTTGTTTGTCATCTTTAATTTCTTTCATCCATATTTTATAATTTTGAGTAAAGGTCTTTTCACCTCTTTGGCTAAGTTTATTCCTAGTTATTAAATTATTTTTAATGCTATTATTTTTTTTGTTCTTTTTGGTGTTTGGCTTGGTTGTTTTACATTACCCTGTCGTTCAGATCACAGATGTGTTCTTCTGCCTCCTCTAATCTGCTACTGATTCCCTCTAGTATGTTTTTGCAGTTATTGAGTTCTTCATCTCTGACTGGTTCTTTATATATTTTCTATCTCTTTGTTGATGGTCTCACCGAGATCCTCCACTCTCTTCTCACACCCAGTATCTTTATAACCATTACTTCAAATTCTTTATCAGGCATATTGCTTATCTTTGTTTCTTTTCCTCTTTCTTTCTTTCTTTTCTTTTCTTTTCTTTCTTTCTTTCTTTCTTTCTTTTTTTTTTTTTTTTTTTTTTTGCTTATCTCTGTTTCATATAGCTCATTTAGGTCTTTTGTTGTGGTTTTGTCCTCTTTTCATTTGGAACATAGTCCTTTGTCTCCTCATCTTCTGTCTCCCTCTCTCTCTGTTTGTTTCTAGGTATTAGGAAAATCAGCCATATCTCTTGATCTTGAGAGTAGTGACTTTATGAAGAAGAGGTCATTTGGTATCCTGTAGTACAATGCCCCCTGTTCACCAGAGCCAGGCACTTGAGTGGTGTCTCCTATGGGGGTTGTGTTCTTCCTACTATTGTAGCTCATCCATGTTTGCCTTCAGATCAGTTGACTGCAATGGCCCACTTTGCCTTTTGTGGGTATGCCAGGAAGGGTTTGGTCTCTGTGCTGTTTAGAGGCCAGTCTGGGGCTGCTTTGGGGCTGCTGATATCAGCAGTCAGACAAGATGCCTGTCCTCAGCTCATCTGCCAGTGCTGCAGTTGCATTGAAGTGCAAAGCATCCTCCCTGCCTTGTCCCCTGTGAGTCTTTCACTGGTAGGCAGGACCACCAATCAGACCCGGTGCCTGTCCCCAATCCCTCTGGCATGGTTGCAGTTGCACTGATTGGAAGGGCACTCTCTCTGTGCTGCCAGCTATAAAGTTTGGCTGCTGGGACTGAGGGCACTTTGGTGTATGTGGTTATCTTCCCCTCTCCTCAGGGCAGGAGTTACTTTAGAGTGGTGCTGGTCTACCAAGACTTCTTACAGGGTATGTAGGGGCAGGAAGATTTAGAGGAATGCCTGCAGAGTGGGGCAGGTTTGACAGGTACAGATTCCTAGGAGAATATGAAGGTGATGGGGTGTGCAGTGTTAGTAAGATAGGTAGAGAGTGTTTGCTCTGGTTCCTGCAAGGGCTTGGCTATCTAGGCTGAGGGGTGGATAAATGGCACCCACCAGCCTTTTTTTTTTTTTTTTTTTTTTTTTTTTTAGAGAGAGAGAAAGGGAGGGAGGGATGGAGGGAGGGAGGGAAGGGAGGAAGGGAAAGAGACAAGTCCTGAGATGAGTAAATCTCCTTCTTGTACACCCCAGGTGCTTTGCAAACTGCTGCTTTTATGCTGTATCTCAGTGAGGGTGTTTGTTCCACTGGCTCTTTAAGGGCAGGGAATCAGTTCCCTATTCCCCTCCAGCTCTCCCAGAGCTAAGCCTGTTGATTCTTAAAGTACCCAGAGTTAAGCCCTGCTGATTGTAAAAATGCACAAAATTAGGCACCACTGGTTTTCAGAACCAAATGTTACGGGAATTTGTCTTCCCAGTGTGGGGCCCTGTGCCTGGGTGCCTAGTGCGGGGTCTTATTCTCTCATTTCTCCATGCTTGTGGTGTCCCTGCCATTTATGATAAATCACACAGATCACAGATATCTCCACCCCTTCTACCCTTTTTGATGTGGCCGCCTCTCTACAATTAACTGTGGGATGTCTGTTCTGCTAGTCTTCTGGGCGGGTTTCGTAGTCAGTTGCCCTGATATGGCCATGATGGCAGTGTATCTGTGTGATGAGGCGAACTCAGCATCCTACCACTCCACCATCCTGCCAAGGCTATTCTTTCTTCTCTTGCTCTCTTCCTTTGTAATTGATGATTTTTGTTATTATTGTGCTTTGATCACTTTTTAATTTTAAGTTTTTGGTGTATCATAGGTTTTTGGCTTATGGTTACCACGAGGTTCATACATAACATTCTAACTACATAGCAGTCTATATTAAGTTGATGGTTGCTTAAGTTTAAACATTCCAAAAGCACTAAATTTTGCTCCCACCCACCGTGTTTTGTGTATACGATATCATATTTTACATCTTTTTCATTTTGTGAATCCCTTCATTTTTTAGATATAACTGAATTACCATTTTTGTCTTTTAACCTTCATTCAAATTTTATAAGTGATCAGCCTACTACCTTTCTGGTATGTTACCATTTATCAGTGACAATTTTTCCTTTTATAATTTCTTCTAAATATGGCCTTTTATTTTCTGCATAAATAAATTCCTTTAAAATTTCTTATGAGGCCAGTTTAGTGGTGATGAAATCCTTTTTTGATTGAGAAACTTTCTCTTCAGTTCTGAATTACAACCTTACTGGGTACAGTGTTCTTGGTTAATGGCTTTTTTGTCCTTTTGGCATGTTCAATATATCATGCAGTATTTCTCCTGAAAAATCATCTGATACCCTTATGAGGGTTTTCCTTGGTTTTCTCTTACTGCTTTTAAAATTCTCTTTCTCAGGGTGCTTGATGGCTCCCTTGGTTAAGCATCTACCTTCGGCTCAGGTCATGATCTCAGCGTCCTAGGATGGAGCCCTGCACTGGTCTCCATGCTCAGCAGGGAGCCTGCTTCTCCCTCTCCCTCTGCTGCTCCCCCTACCTGCACTCTCTCTCTCTCTCTGTCAAATAAATAAATGAAATCTTTAAGAAAAAAAAAGGTTCTCTTTCTCATGAATTGTTGACATTTTAATTATTATGTGTCTCTGTGTGGACTTCCTTGGGTTCATCTTATTTGGGGCTTTCTGTGATTCCTAAATATGAATGTCTCCTTCCCCAGGTTAGGGCACTTTTCAGCTATTATTTCTTCAAAAAATTTTTTTCACATAATTTTCTGCCCCATTTCTCTTTTCTCCTTGTGGAATCTGAACGATGCCTATGTTAGTATGCTTGATGTTGCCCCAGAGGTCTTTTAACCTATCTCCATTTTTAAAAATTATTTTTTCTTTGGGGCACTTGGCTGGCTTAGTTGTTAAGCATCTGCCTTCGGCTCAGGTCATGGTCCCAGGGTCCTGGGATCGAGCCCCACATCGGGCTCCCCGCTCCGCGGGAAGCTTGCTTCTCCCTCTCCCACTCCCCCTGCTTGTGTTCCCTCTCTCACTGAGTCCCTGTCAAATAAATAAAATCTTAAAAAAAATTTTTTTTTCTTTTTGCTGTTCAGCATATGTGCTTTCTACTACCCTGTCTTCCAAATTGGTGATTGCTGCATCCTCGAATGGGTTTGTTGATTCTCTCTAGTGTAATTTTCATTTCAGTTATTGTATTCTTATTTTTTAAAAAAATATTCTCTTTTGAAGTTCTCAGTAGTTCACTCTTTGCTCAGGTCTGGTGAACATATTTATAATTATAACCGCATTTATTTTTTTAATAAAGATTTTTATTTGAGAGAGAGAGAGAGCATGAGAGGGGGGAGGATCAGAAGATGAAGCAGATTCCCTGCCGAGCAAGGAGTCTGATGCCGGACTCGATCCCAGCACTCCAGGATCATGACCTGAACCAAAGGCAGTTGCTTAACCAGCTGAGCCACCCAGGCACCCCTATAACCGAATTCTTTATCAGGTAGATTACTTATATTCATTTTGTTAAGTTCTTTTTCTGAAGTTTTTGTCTTGCTCTTTCATTTGGAGTGTCTTCCTGTTTCTCCTCATTTTGATTTTATATGCTTTTTTCCTTTTAGGAATTATGTGAAATAGCTACCTGTTGCAGTCTTGAAAAATTGTGCTTTTGTGTGGTAGTCTCCCTTGTAGACTGTGCGTGGTGGCTTTGGCTGGAACTGTAGCAGGCATGAGCTGTGGATCTCAGGGCACTCCATGCCAGGGCTGCCTTGGTGGAACAGCTGGAGGTGAAGCAGGCACAAGCAGGGGGTCCTGGGGCACTGTGCCCAGGTGCCACCATAGTGGGATGGCTGGAGCTAAAATAGGCACAGCCTGGGGGGGTCCCAAGGTGTTCTGCACAGGAGGTTCCTTGGCAGGATGGCCATAGGTGAAGCAAGCATGGCCCAGTGTTGGCTAGGGCACTCCACCTGGGATCCCTGCTGGGGTGGCTGGAGCTGAAGCTGGCATGGGCCGGGTGTGTACTGGAGTACCTTGTGCCCAGGCCACATTGGCAATATGATTGGAGCTGTGGGCACAGGCTGAGGGTTTCTCAGTGTGTCCTGCACCAGTGTATGCTTGCTGGGACAGCTATCACTGTGACAAGTGCAGGGGGGGACCCTGCCTTGAGGGAGTAACCTGGAGCTGGTGCAGGCTAGAATCCTGGGGGTCTGCGGTGGCAGGCTTACTAGCACACCCGGACTCTGCTTCTGCCGGTGCCATTGCGGTGGAAAGGAAATGTAAACAATGGAGCTTGTCATTACCACCAACCCCAGAGAGTTCCAGCAATATTTGGTGGGCACGGTAGGGACACTGTAGGGTTTTCTTCATTTATACTCTACTTTGCCCTTTAAACCACAAGGATTTTTTTTTTTTCTTTTCCGCGCTCCAAGACAGGTGAATCTGTGCAGGGGCTCCCCAGTGATATCCCTCCCAACTGCAGTTTTCGGTGTCGGTAGAGAGGTGACCAACATAACCGTCCCCACCGCTCCTGCTCTTCTCCACCTGGCCTCTCTATCCTTTGTTGTGCAAAAGCCCTTTGATACAGTCCCTCAGGAGGAATGGCTCTAAATGTAGGTATAAATTTAGTGTGTCTGTGGGAGGGTCTTCCTATGCTGCCATAGGACCCTCTCCCCCCTTTTAACCTTTAATCCAATATGAAAACCTAATTCCCCCCAACTATTATCTCTTTGGAAATGGGGCTAAAATTTCTTTTTGTATTTCAAGCATACCTTAGTATTTTGTATAAGACATTGGAATGATAAAGGAAGCATAAGAGGCAAGAATCATTGAAATACATGATACTGAGTGACCAAGTACAGACTCTATGCCTTTATCATGTTTCCAATATTCTCATTTTCATTTCTATCCTGACCCTAGCTTGATTTAACAAATTTACACAAGGCAGGAGCTGGTGTGGACAGACCCGGGATATATATGCTGTATTTTGTTTCAACTACAAATACAATAAAACTAACTACTTAGTGTACAGTTCTATGAGGCTTTGTTTTTTTTTTTTTTTTTTAAGATTTTATTTATTCATTTGACAGAGAGCACAGCAGGGGAAGGGGCAGAGAGAGAGGGAGAAGCAGGCTCCCTGCCAAGCAGGGAGCCCAATGCGGGGCCCCATCCCAGGACCCTGGGATCATGACCTGAGCCGAAGGCAGACGCCCAACCGACTGAATCACCCAGGTGCATCTGTACAGTTCTATGAGTTTTAACATGGGGTCTAGGTTTGTGTAAGCACAGTCACAATTCAGACCAGTTCCATCATCCTGATAAACTGGCTCTTCGTATTTACACTGTCCCTCCTCCTCTGACCTTTGGCAACCACTGATCTATTCTCTATAGTTATAGTTTAAATGGACTCATACAGTACGTAATCTTTTGAGACTGGCATCTTTCCATCAGCATAATGTACATGAGATTTGTCGGTATTGTTGTATGTCTCAATATTTGTTTATTTTTATTGCTGGACAGTACTCCATTGTATGAATGTACCAGTTTTTTTGCTTTGTTTTAACCCATTCACTCATTGAAGAACATTTGCTTGTATCCAGCTTGGGGTAATTATGAATACAGCTACTATAAACATTCATGTACAGGTTTTGTGTGAATGTAAGTCCTCATTGCTCTATGGCAGTGATTCACAGTCAGGGCTAATTTTGTTCTTCAGGGAAATTTTGGCAATGCCTGGAGAACATTTTTGATTACCACGACTAAAGCAAGATCGGTGTTGTGGAGGGAAGAATTGCTAGGCATTTAACGGATAGGAGTCAAAGTACATTATCTTACAATGGACAGGATAGCGCCCCCCACCACCAAAGCAAAGATTTATTGGCCTAAAACATCAATAATTCCACAGTGAGAGACTCTACTCTACAATTCATATATAAGAATGAGATTTACTATGTACCATTTACTAGAGTATATGGTACATAAGTGTATATTTAACTGTATAAGGAACTGCCAAACTTTGCAGACAGGGTATAATTTTTGGCATTCTCACATTCCACATTCTTACAAGAAGTTGATATTGCAGGATTTTCTTTAGTTTTTTGGGGGTTTTTTGGGGGGGGAGTTTGGCGGGTTTTTTGTTTTGTTTTTTTGGCCATTCTGATAGGGATAGCTCATCAGGGTTTTATTTGGTGTTTCCTTAATAGTAAATAATATTGATTATCTTTTTTATTCCTTTATTTTCCATCCATATATCCTCTTTGGCAAAGGATGTATTCAAATTTTTTGCCCAATTTTTTATTGTTTGCATTCTTACTGTTGAATTTTGAGAGTTCCTTATATATTAGTTACAAGTGATTGGTTAAATGTGTGATTGGCAAATATTTTCTCCTGCTCTGTCGTTTGTCTTTTCATTTTCTCAACACTCGTTCACAAAGGAAAATGTGTTAACCTTCATGAAGTTCAAGTTAATATTTTTTTTAATTTATGGATTATGCGTTCAGTATCCTATCTAGGAACTCTAAGCACAGGTCATTAAGATATTCTGTTTTTTTATTTTTAAAGAAAATTCTGTGGTTTTAAATTTTACATGTAGCTCTATGATCCATTTAAGTTAATTTTTATCTAAGGTATAAGGCTTAGATTGATATTCATTTTCTTATTGTATGGATGGCAGATTGTTCCAACCGTTTCTTGTAAAACTATCATTTCTCCATTGAATCTCCTTTCTGCATTTGCAAAAATATCAATTAGCCATATTTATATGGTTACATTTCTGAACTTTCTATTCTCTTCTTCTCATACTTGTTTATCCTTTCATTAATTCTACACTGCACTATTGTAGTAAGCCTTGAAATTTTGTATGACCTCCAATTTTCTTCTTTTTAAAAGTTATTTTATGTATTATAGTTCCTTTACTTTTCTATGTAAATTTTGGAATCAGTTTATCTAGATCAGCAAAGCTTCCCGTGGGGATTTTGTTCCAAATTGTTTTAAGTCTATAGTTAGGTGACAATTAAAATATTAACTATATGGAAGTCTTCCAATCCATAAATATGATTTGTCGCTTCATTTATATAAATCTATAATTTTTATCAGCATTTTATAGTTTTCAGACTATATTTTATCTAGTTTTTTAGAATTTTATCTCAGGATTTCATTTTTTAACCTCTTGTAGGTGGTATTATTTATTTTACTTTCATTTCTAAATTTTCTTTAATAAAAATACTATATATGGAAATGCAACTGAATTTTGTGTGTTGACCTTCTATATACTATAATCGATAAACTTTCGTATTAGTTCTCAGAGTATTTTGTAGGTTCCTTTGGATTCTCTACATAGATAATCCTGTCCTCTGCAAATAGGATGGGTTTTATCTCATGTCTGGCCTACATGTGCTTGACTTCTTTTTCTTTCTCCATGCAATGGCTAGCCCTTCTGGTATGATGTTGAATAGGAGTGGTAAAAGTAGACATCTTTGCCTTATTATGAAAAAGCACTCAATTTTTAACCACTGACTGTGATGTTTGCTGTATATTTGCTGTGCGTGTTGTTTAATGGATTAAGAAAGTTCTGGGTTTTGGGGTCCCTATGTGGCTCAGTCAGTTAAGTATCTGCCTTCAGCTCAGGTCATGATCCTGGGGTCCTGAGATTGAACCCCGTGCTGGGCTCCCTGCTCAGTGGGGACCCTGCTTCTCCCTCTCCCTCTCCCTCTGCCTCTGCTCATTCTCTCTCTCTCAAATAAATAAAATATTTAAAAAAAAAAGTTCTGGGTTTTTAAAAATTGAGGTATAGTTGACATACAATATTATACTAATTGCTGGTATACAACGTAGTGATTCAACAAATACATACATTTCAAAATGCTTCCCGTGATAAGTATAGTTACCATCTGTAACAATACAAAGTTATTAAAATATAATTGAGGATATTCCCTCTGCTGTACTTTTCATCCTCGTGACTTACTTTATAACTGGGGGTTTGTGCCTCTTAATCTCCTTCTCCTATTTAGCCTGTTTCCTCACCACCACACCTCACAGGCAACCATCACTTTGTTTATGAGTCTGTTTGGTTTTTGTTTGTTCCTTTGTTGTGTTTTTTAGATTGCAAATATAAGTGAAATCATATGGTATTTGTCTTTTTCTGACTTATTTTACATGGCATAATATCTCTAGGTCCATCCATGTTGTTGCAAATGACAAGATTTCATTCCTTTGATGCATGAGTAATATTCCATCCTAAATATATATACCATCTCTTCTTTATCCATCAGCAAAAAAATACTTGGGCTGCTTCCATATCTTGGCTATTGTAAATAATGTTATCCATTTGGTCACACTATGTCTTTTGATTGGAGCATTTAGGCCATTTATGTTTAAAACGATTGATAGGTATATACGTATTGCCATTTTCTTGTTTTATAACCATTTTTGTAGTTCTTCTCTGTCCTTCTCTTTCCCTGTTGCCCTGTGGTCTGATAGCGTTCTTTAGTGTTATGCTTGGATTCCTTTTTCTTTATTTTTTGGGGTGTCTATTATAGGATTTTGATTTATGGTTACCTTTAGGTTCATATATAAAACATCTTATGCATCTATCAGTCTATATTAAATAGATGGTCTCATAAGTTTGAACTCATTCTAAAAGCACTAAACTTTTCTCCCTGCCTCCATGTTTTATGTATATGATGTCATAATTTATATTCTCTTATGAATCTCTTGACTGATGTTTGTAAATATAATTGTTTTTACTGCTTTGTGCTTTTATTTCCATACTGGTTTTACAAGTGATTAATCTACTACTTTTATTGTATGTTTGCATTTACCTGTGAGTTTTTTTCATAATTTTCTTAGTCCTGATTATGGTCTTTTCTTTCCACTCAAAGAATTCCCTTTAACATTTCTTGTAAGATTGGTTTAGTGATGAATCCTTTAACTTTGTCTGGAAATTCTTTATCTCTCCTATTCTGAATGATGATCTTTCTGGGTAGAGTATTCTTGGTTGCAGATTTTTTTTCCTTTCAGTACTTTAAATATACTGTGTCACTTTCTTCTGGCCTGTAAAGTTTCTGTTGAAAACTCAGCTAATAGCCTTATGGGATTTCCCTTATATGTAACTGTTATACCTTGTTGCTTTTAAAATTCTCTCTTTATTACTACTTTTTGCCATTTCAATTTTTTTTTTTTTTTATTTTGGTGTGGGCCTCCTTGGGTTTTGTTTGGGGCTTCTGTGCTTCTGGATCTAGATGTCTGTTTCCTTCCCCAGATTAGGGAAGTTTTCAGCTATTTCCTTAAATACATTTTCTGCCCTCTTCTCTCTTTTCCTTCTGAGATTCCTATAGTGAGGATGTTATGATGCTTATGTTCTGTGTTCCCTTAACCTATTCTCATTTTTTATTCATTTTTCTTTTTGCTGTTCAGATCGGTTGCTTTCTATTACTGTCTTCCAGATTGCTGATCCATTCTTATGCCCGCTGAGGTCCTGCTGATGCTTGTTTGCCATGTTGAGAACAGTGTCATTTCAATGACTAAAAATGACTATTCTGCAGTGCATGTAGATATGTTTAAGAACACTTATAATAAAGGTGATACTTCCATCTTCCATGCTATGTTGAGAACAATATTACCATCATTTAATGGAAGTTTTGCAAAATCTGCAATGCATGTGAAAAAGTGTTTAAGAATGCCTGCAATAGAGAAGCATAGGTAGAGATGTGTTTAAGTATACATGTAGTAAAAATGATTCTAAGAACGCTACTTGCTTACTATGTTGAGAACAGTATTATTTCAGTAAATGGATGTATCAACCAGACTATATTGCATGAAGAGAGTTAATAAAATATACTTGTACGTATAAAAAAAAAAAAAAGAGGTCCTGTGGTGCCCCATAACACAAAGCCCCCTATTCACCAGAACCAGGCACTTGAAGAGCATCTCCTATGTGGGTAGGATGCACACTACCGTTATAGCTGAGCTGGTTTGCCTTCAGTCCAGTTAGCACTGATGGCCCATTTGCCCTTTGTGGATGCACTGGGCAGTGTTTGAGCCCTGTGCTATTAAGAGTCCTGTCTGGGGCTTCCATGGACTTACAGTTGGGTGGTGTCAGCAGTCAGACAAGGTCCTGCTCTCAGCCTGTCTTCCAAGGCAGCAGTCACACTGAATTGCAGGGTACTTTTCCTATTCTGCCCCCTGAGAAGCTTTCTTTGGTGGGCAGGGGCGGCAGTCAAACTGATGCCTACTCTAAGTCCATCTGCTGGGGCTGCAGTCACCCTGCAGGGTGTTCTTCCTATATTGTCCCCAGTGAGGCTTTTATCAGTGGGCAGGGCCAGCGGTCAGACTAGATGCCTGCTCCTAGTCCCTCTGGCATGGCTGCAATTGCACTGATTGGCAGAGCACTCTGTCTGTGCTGCCAGGTATAAGATTCAGCTGCTGGGTCTATGGGCACATTAATGTGTGTGGTTATCTTCCCCTCTCCCCAGGTCAGGAGTCACTTTAGAGTGCTGCTGGTCCCTGCTGGAACTGTTTGCAAGGTGTGTAGGAGAAGGAACTGCTTTGTAGGGGATGCCTTGGAGTGGATCTGCAAGAGAACATGAAAGTGGGGCCCGCAGTGCTAGTAAAATAAGTGGAAAATATTTGCTCTGATTCTTGCTACGTCAGCTTGGGGGGTGGGGGAGGAAAGAAATAGCACCCACCAGCACTTTTGTTCTTGAAGAAGTCTCCTAAGGGTCTCTGCCACCCCCACCCCAGAACCTGTTCTGATATTAGTAAATAAATCTTATATGCTCTGGGTGATTTTCAAACTGCTGCTTCTATGCTATATCTCAGCCAGGTTATTTATTATCCTGGCTCTTTAAGGGTGGGACCCCATTTCCTATCACCCTCTCCCAGAGTTAAGCCTGCTGAGTTTTAAAGTATGCAGGGGGCGCCTAAGTGGCTCAGTTGTTAAGCATCTGCCTTTGGCTCAGATCATGATCCCAGGGTTCTGGGATTGAGCCCTATATTGGGCTTCCTGCTCAGCAGGGAGTCTGCTTCTCTCTCTCCCACTCCCCCTGCTTGTGTTCCCTCTTTCGCTGGGTCTCTCTGTCAAATAAATAAAATCTTCAAAAAAAAAAAAAAAAGTATGCAGAGTTAAGCCCTACTGATGGTAAAAATTCCCAAAGCTAAGCCCCACTGGTTTTCAAAGTGAAAATGTTATGGGGACTCATCTTCCCAGTGTAGGTATCCCATGTCTGGAGTACCTGTTGTGGGGTCTGATCCTCTCCTCCACACTTGTGGAGGAGACTAACCCATTTGTGGTTAGTCCAGCAGGGGGTTTGGTTTCCAACCGGGGTTTGGTTTCCAACCAGGGTTTGGTCTCCACCCCTCCTACCTTTTTGGATATGGCCTCCTCTCTACAATTAACTGCGAGAAGTTTGTTCTGCTGGTCTTTTGGTTTTTTTTCAGCGTTCGTTGCACTAATGTGGCTGTTATCTTGGTGCGTCCATGTGATGAAGTGAGCTCCGGATCCTCCTATTCTGCCATCTTCCCAAACTTCTTCCCTTATATTTAGAGTCCATGATTTCTTCAGTAATATCCCTTCTTTCATTCCTGATATTGGTTATTTATGTCTTTTATTTCCTTTTAAGTTGGAAATTGATAAAGGTTGCAGATGTAATTAAGTTAAGGATCTCAAGAGGAGATCATCCTGGATTAGGGTGGGCCCTAAATTTTTTGTTATGTTTTATTTTTTAAAGATTTATTTATTTTATCAATTTCATTGATCTAGTATTAGTTCTATTGATTTTTCTCTACTGTGTTTCTCTTCCCTATTTTGATAATTTCTACTGTACTATTTATTTCCTTCTTGCTTTCTCTAGAGTTTTAAGATGGGATATTAGGTTTTGAACTGATACCTTTTTTCTTTTCTAGACTAACCACTTAATGTTATAAATTTTACTCTAAGCACTGCTTTACCTCTGTAAATTAAGTTATATTGCCATTTTTGTTCAGTTCAAAGTGTTTTCTAATATCCCTTGAGACTATTGCTTTGATCCATAGAAGTATGATATTTAATTTCCAAATGCTTGGAGATTTACCAGTTATTCTGTTATGTATTTCCAGATTAATTTCATTATGGTCAAAGAGCTTACTTTGTATGATTTCAATTATTTTAAAATTTCAGGTTTGTCTTATGACTCAAAAGATGTTTTATCTTGGCGAATGTTTGATGTGCATTGAAAAGAAATGTATATTCTGCTGTTGTTGAGTGAACTATTTTTAAATGTCAATCAGGTCAAGTTAATTGATTATATTCTTTAGTTCTTTTATATTTTTGCTTACTATTAGTTTCCTTGGGCTGCCATAACAAATTACCACAAATTTGGTGGCTTAAAACAACATTATTCTCTCACAGTTATGGAGGCCAACAGTCTCAAATCAAGGAGTCAACAGTTGATTCCTCTGGAGGTTCTGAGGGAGAATCTATTCAATGCTTCTCTAACTTCTAGTAGCTGCTAGAAATCCTTGGTATTCTTGTATAGATGTATCATTTTAATCTTTGCCATTATCTTCACATCATCATCCCCTCTGTATGTTGTCTCCCATTCTCTTAAAAGGGCACTTGTCATTAATTTAGTGTCCACTCTAGGGGTGCCTGGGTGGCTCAGTTGGTTAAGCATCTGCCTTTGGCTCAGGTCATGATCTCAGTGTCCTGGGATTGAGCCCTGTATTGGGCTCCCTGTTCAGTGGGGAGTCTGCTTCTCCCTCTCCCTCTGCCCCTCCCCACTACTCATGCTCTCTCTCACATGCGTTTCCTCTCTCTCAAATAAATAAATCTTAATAAAACATAAAAAATTTAGGGCCCACCCTAATCCAGGATGATCTCCTCTTGAGATCCTTAACTTAATTACATCTGCAAAGAGTATTTTACTAACTAGCAGGTGCCTGGGTGGCTCAGTTGGTTAAGCGACTCAGGTCGTGATCCTGGAGTCCCGGGATCGAGTCCTGCATCGGGCTCCCTGTTGAGCAGGGAGTCTGCTTCTCCCTCTGACCCTCCCCCCTCTCATGCTTTATCTCATTCTCTCTCTCAAATAAATAAAAAAATATTTTTAAAAAGAGTATTTTACTAACTAGCTTACATTCAGTGGTTTTAGGTAGACCTATATTTTTTGGAGGATACCAGTCAACCTACTACATTACTAAGAGCATTGTAGAAGTCACTGGCTATTACCAGTTTTGGATTTGTCCTTTCATTTTTCATTCATATGTGCTTTTGATATATTTTGAAGCTCTCATGTCAGCTGTACACAAATTTATAGTTAAGAATTTAGGGTGAATTGACCCTTCTATCATTGTATAATGATCCTATTCACTTCTGGTGACTTTTCTTTTTCTAAAATCTACATCTGATATTTATAAATCAATACTAGCATTATTTTGGTTAATACTTGAATGGCATATCTGCACACCATCTTCCGCTCACAACCAGCATGCTGACATTGATATATAGAGTCAAGACACAGAACATTTCCACCACCACGAATCTCCTTCACATTCCCTTTCTTAACACTCTTACTTTCCTCCCACCCCCACGCCTTCTTAGCCCCTTTAGCCCCTGCCAACCATTTACTTGTTCTCCATTCCTATGATTTTGTCATTTCAAAAATATTATGTAATGGAACCACACAACATATGAGTCATAAAGATGAACAAAAACAAAGAATTTTTGTGCCAAACCTTAAAGTTAGACATATAAAGAGGAAAATCTCTTTAAAATAATAGTAGCAGGGCTAGAGTCAGCAGTCAATGCTCAATTTCACTCTTAGTTCATTGCCTCAATCTTTTAATAACACTTTTCAAATAAATGTTAGAGCTGAATATATATGTAATGAATAATGGACATATATAATGGATATATAAACATATTTATATATATAAATATATATAATGAATATATAAGCATATATATGTGTGTGTGTGTATATACATATATATATATATATACACTTCAAATACATGTTTTGTATTATTGACTCTAATATGTAGGGTCTTTCTCCGAAGACTCAAAGCTTTTTTGTTCACCATGATCCATCTGACCAAATGTCACCTATTACTACATAATTCTCCTTTTCTCTGACTTTCTAACCCATTCTAACCCTTCTACTCATTGACTGAAGATTTTGAAGAATCTAGCTTATAGTCTTTTTCATTATTAAAATCTCTGACATCCTCCAGGTAGACCTCAATGTCCATGGAGACAACTCCTTTGATAGCTAGATCTCTTTGCTCCTTAACCTTCTCGAGTTTAGAGACCCATAAGAGTAGTCAAATGTCAATCCAACTTCCTGTTACCCTGCCCAGCTTAAATGTAGCCACACCTTTTCTTTCCTACCGCCTAGATGTTTCTGTTAGTTTCTTTCCATAAGAATTTAACTATAGTCAAGTATCTCCCCTTATGGGGGAAAAAATATCTTTGAGCCTCCTATTTCCTTTAACTGCTACCCTAACTTCTACTTATTCCCCAACCCCACCCAATTAAGCTTCTCACGAGTTCTCTTCAATCCATGTGCTCACTCTCTCCTACCACTCCTTTAAAACAGTGCTTTTTTGGTCCCTTCAGGCAACATCATTAGCAACTTTTTCTTCTCACTCTATAGCTCACCCAAGGAACTGTCACAGACTCCAGTGACTTGAACTGCCATTTATATTCTGATACTTCCTAAATCAGTTTTTTAAAACCAGGTCTTTCTTGGCTTCAACAGTCTATTGAAGCAACATCTCCATTTGGATAACCTAAAAACACCTCAAACGTGGACTGTTCATATCTAAATTTATCTTTTTCTTCCAAAACCATTTATCCTGCTGTTCTATACTTCAATGAATGGCATGCATCAGCTATGCATCTGTACATCCCTGAAATAATTCCTGCTTATAACTCCACCTCTTTATCACCACAGTTAATCACTATTTCTATCAATTCTAGCTCAAACTGACTTTTCTCCATCCTCATTGTTAGTACCTTATTTTAAATCACCATTACTTCCTACCTAGATCACTGGGCGGCCTTATGTTATTTGACAGTTATTTATTAAGCACCTACTATGTGCCAGACACTGTTCTAGGCACTTGATATATACCAACAAATAAATACAGATAATAATCCTTACTCTTATGCAGGTCACCTTTTAGTAGGTGAAGATGGATGACAGTCAATGAACATAAATACAGAAATTATGTAATACTTCAGAAAGTGAAAAGTATTATTGCAAAGAAATCAAATGGAGTAAGGGAAATGTTAAGACATGAGAGTGGGGCTGTTTCTAGTGTTAAATAAAGAAGATGACATTTGAACAAAAACTTGAAGGAAGAGAGTTAGCTATGTGAAAACCTGGAGGAAGAGAAGCCAGAGGAAACAGCCATTGTAAGAATGTCTTGGGCCAGCTTAACTGGGTTTCTGATTCCTTTAATTAACTGGACCTGAAACACTGCCAAGGAGTTTGGACCCTACCATGCTACATGAAGAGCCACTGAAGGTGGTTAGGGTAACATATCCAAATTTTCATTTTTAGAAATATCATCTCAGATTCTTGAACACAAAGATGGCATCCTATATTTCTGTGTCCTTTATACCTAGTCCAGCGCCAGACACACAATTTATATTCAACAAATGTTTTTGAATGAATGATGAGAGCAGGCTTAGACTGGAGGCAGGGAAATTAATTAGAAGACTATTTCAACACCAGGGATGAGAAATGACAAAGGACTGAACTAAATCAAGACAATAGAGATGGAGAAAAAAAGGATCGATTTGAGAAATATTTAGGAGGTAGAATTTATGAGGCTTAGTGGCAGATTGTTTGTGGAAAGAGTTTTGGTTGTGTTGACTAATGAGCTGTGGCAACATGGGAGAAATGGGAGAAAGAGCAGGGAATTTGTTTTCATTTGATTTTGTTTGTGCCAAGAAGGGTGGTAAGAGAGAGATGATAAATTCAGTGTGCATTTCTTTGGTTACAACTCTAGTGGAAGACTGAAGTGAAGATAACTGATGAGCGGCACATACTCAAAGTGGGGCACAGAAGAGTTTTCAGCTCTTCGGCTACATCAGAGATTCTCAAACTTTAGCAGGCATAATAGCAGGGGAGCTTGTTAATACTTTGTAATCTTAAACTCAAGCCCAGAGATTACTTTTCAGTAGTTCAGGAGCAGGACCCAGGAAACTGCATTTTGCACAATGCACAGATATAGGTATTGTTCTGGTGCATAGAATGTCCAGACCTCACTTTAAGAAACACTAATACTAGTAGTGGATGATGGGACCTGAGCATGTGAATTAAAAAGTGTGTGAAAGAGAAGAGGATTGGTGGGAAAAATCTAGAGAGCACAGTTATTTATTATAGAGAGAACTCACTCTGGTCTGAGAGCTCTATTATTAACCTGTTCACATCTTTGTCTCAATGTCCTAGACTTATGGTGCTTTTTCTTTTCTTTTCTTTTTTAAAGTAATCTCTATACCCAACGTGGGACTTGAGTTTACAACCCTAAGATCAAGAATTGCATGCTCTACCAACTGAGCCAACCAGACACCCTTTTTATAGTCCTTTTTGATTAGACCTGGAAGTTTGTATCAGAAAAGGTCAGAGATACCCCTTTAAAAGAAGTTGTGTTCAAATTTAGAAGTGTCTTGAATGGCTAAACTAAGGAGTTTAATCTCATTGGTTCTGTCATCTCTGAAGGCAACTGGTGAAAGATTTTGGATTGGGACAAGAAGACAATGAAAGCAGAAATTTTGAAAGATCAGTTTTGTACTACACACTTGGGAGAAAAAGTGTAAGCAAGATCTGTTAAGAAAGACTGCAGAAAGGGAAAATTAAAAAAAATCAACTGGCTAAACTATGCAAAACAAATAAGAACCCTATGAAGAAGGTAGAGGGCTGAAACAGATTTCAGTGGATTGGAGTCTCAGAGGCCAATGTCGGAAAGAATTTTTTTTTTAATTTTATTATGTTATGTTAGTCACCATACAATACATCATTAGTTTTTGATGTAGTGATCCACGATCTATGGTTTCCGTATAACACCCAGTGCTCCACACAGTACGTGCCCTCCTTAATACCCATCACCAGGCTAACCCATCCCCCCACCCCACCCCCTCCCCTCTAAAACCCTGTTTGTTTCTCAAAGTCCATAGTCTCCCATGGTTCATCTCTCTCTCCGATTTCCCCCCCTTCTCTTTCCCCTTCCTTCTCCTAATGGCCTCCCTGCTATTCCTTATGTTCCACAAATAAGCGAAACCATATGATAATTGACTTTCTCTGCTTGACTTATTTCACTTAACATAATCTCCTCCAGTCCCATCCACGTTGATGTAAAAGTTGGGTATTCATCCTTTCTGATGGCTGAGCAATATTCCATTGTACATATGGACCACATCTTCTTTATCCATTCATCTGTTGAAGGGCATCTTGGCTCTTTCCACAGTTTGGCTATTGCGGACATTGCTGCTATGAACGTTGGGGTGCATATGGCCCTTCTTTTCACTACATCTGTGTCTTTCGGGTAAATACCCAGGAGAGCAATTGCTGGGTCATAGGGTAGCTCTATTTTTAATTTTTTGAGGGACCTCCACACTGTTTTCCAAAGTGGCTGTACCAACTTGCATTCCCACCAAGAGTGTAAGAGGGTTCCCCTTTCTCCACAACCTCTCCAACATTTGTTTTTTCTTGCCTTGTCCATTTTTGCCATTCTAACTGGTGTACGGTGGTATATCAATGTGGTTTTGATTTGAATTTCCCTGATGGCTAATGATGATGAACATTTTTCATGTGTCTGTTAGCCATTTGTATGTCTTCTACACAGTGTCTTTTCATATCTTCTGCCCATTTTTTGACTTGATTATTTGTTTTTTGGGTGTTGAGTTTGAGAAGTTCTTTATAGATCTTGGATACCAGCCCTTTATCTGTAGTGTCATTTACAAATATCTTCTCCCATTCTGTGGGTTGCTTCTTTTGTTGACTGTTGCCTTTGCTGTGCAGAAGCTTTTTCTCTTGATGAAGTCCCAAAAGTTCATTTTTGCTTTTGTTTCACTAGCTTTTGGAGATGTATCTTTTTTAATTATTATTATTATGTTAGTCACCATACAGTACATCATTAGTTTTCTTTTTATTTTTTATTGTTATGTTAATCACCATTACATTACATCATTAGTTTTTGATGTAGTGTTCCATGATTCATTGTTTGTGCATAACACCCAGTGCTCCACGCAGAATGTGCCCTCTTTAATACCCATCACCAGGCTAACCCATCCCCCCGCCCTCCTCCCCTCTAGAACCTTCAGTTTGTTTTTCAGATTTTCAGAGTCCATCGTCTCTCATGGTTCGTCTCCCCCCTCCGACTGACTCCCCTTCATTCTTCCCCTCCTGCTATCTTCTTCTTTTTCTTTTTTCTTAACATGTTGCATTATTTGTTTCAGAAGTACAGATCAGTGATTCAACAGTCTTGCACAATTCACAGCGCTCACCATAGCACATACTCTACCCAATGTCTATCACCCAGCCACCCCATCCCTCCCACCCCCCACCACTCCAGCAACCCTCAGTTTGTTTCCTGAGATTAAGAATTCCTCATATCAGTGAGGTCATATGATACATGTCTTTCTCTGATTGACTTATTTCACTCAGCATAACACCCTCCGGTTCCATCCACGTCATTGCAAATGGCAAGATCTCATTCCTTTTTACGGCTCCATAATATTCCATTGTGTATATATACCACCTCTTCTTTATCCATTCATCTGTCGATGGACATCTTGGCTCTTTGGAGATGTATCTTGAAAGAAGTTGCTGTGGGCGATGTCAAAGTGGTTACTGCCTATATTCTCCTCTAGGATTTTGATGGATTCCTGTCTCACATTGAGGTCTTTCATCCATTTTGAGTTTATCTTTGTGTATGGTGTTAGAGAATGGTCGAGTTTCATTCTTCCGCATGTGGCTGTCGAATTTTCCCAGCACCATTTATTGAAGAGACTGTCTTTTTTCCATTGCATGTTTTTTCCTGCTCTGTCAAAGATTATTTGACCATAGAGTTGAGGATCCATTTCTGGGCTCTCGAGTCTGTTCCATTGATCTATGTGTCTGTTTTTGTGCCAGTAGCATACTGTCTTGATGATGACAGCATTGTAATAGAGCTGGAAGTCTGGAATTGTGATGCCACCAGCTTTGCTTTTCTTTTTCAACATTCCTCTGGGTATTCGGGGTCTCTTCTGGTTCCATACAAATTTGAGGATGATTTGTTCCATTTCTTTGAAAAAAGTGGATGGTATTTTGATGGGGATTGCATTGAATGTGTAGATTGCTCTAGGTAGCACTGACATCTTCACAATGTTTGTTCTTCCAATCCATGAGCATGGAACGTTTTTCCATTTCTTTGTGTCTTCATCAATTTCTTTCATGAGTATCTTATAGTTTTCTGAGTACAGATCCTTTGCCTCTTTGGTTAGATTTTTTCCTAGGTATCTTATGGTTTTGGGTGCTATTGTAGATGGGATTGACTCCTTAATTTCTTTGTCTTCTGTCTTGTAGTTGGTGTATAGGAATGCCACTGATTTCTGTGCATTGATTTTATATCCTTCCACTTTACTGAATTCCTGTTTGAGCTCTAGCAGTTTTGGGGTGGAGCCTTTTGGGTATTCCACATAAAGTATCATACCATCTGCAAACAGTGAGAGTTTGACTTCTTCTTTGCCGATTTGGATGCCTTTGATTTCTTTTTGTTGTCTGATTGCTAAGGCTAGGACTTCTAATACTATGTTGAATAGCAGTGGTGAGAGTGGACATCCCTGCCGCGTTCCTGACCTTAGGGAGAAAGCTCCCAGCTTTTCCCCATTGAGAATGATATTTGCTGTAGGTTTTCCATAGATGGCTTTTATGATATTGAGGTATGTACCCTCTATCCCTATACTCTGAAGTTTTTTTTTTTTTTTTGACTTTTGATCAAGAAAGAATGCTGTACTTTGTCAAATGCTTTTTCTGCATCTATTGAGAGGATCATATGATTCTTGTTCTTTCTTTTGTTAATATATTGTATCACGTTGATTGATTTGCGGATGTTGAACCAACCTTGCAGCCCAGGGATAAATCCCCCTTGGTCGTGGTGAATAATCCTTTTAATGTACTGTTGGATCCTATTGGCTAGTGTTTTGGTGAGAATTTTTGCATCCATGTTCATCAAGGATATTGGTCTGTAATTCTTCTTTTTGATGTGGTCTTTGTCTGGTTTTGGGATCAAGGTAATGGCCTCATAAAATGAGTTTGGAAGTTTTCCTTCCATTTCTATTTTTTGGAACAGTTTCAGGGGAATAGGTGTTAATTCCTCTTTAAATGTTTGGTAGAATTCCCCTGGGAAGCCATCTGGCCCTGGGCTTTTGTTTGGAAATTTTTGATGACTGCTTCAATTTCCTTAGTGGTTATAAGTCTGTTCAGGTTTTCTATTTCTTCCTGGTTCCGTTTTGGTAGTTGATACATCTCTAGGAATGCATCCATTTCTTCCAGGTTATCTAATTTGCTGGCATAGAGTTGCTCATAATATGTTCTTATAATTGTTTGTATTTTTTTGGTGTTGGTTGTGATCTGTCCTCTTTCATTCATGATTTTGTTGATTTGGGTCATTTTTTTTTTTTGATAAGTCTGGCCAGGGGTTTATCAATCTTATTAATTCTTTCAAAGAACCAGCTCCTAATTTCGTTGATCTGTTCTACTGTTCTTTTGGTTTCTATTTCATTGATTTCTGCTCTGATCTTTATTATTTCCTTTCTCCTGCTGGGTTTAGGCTTTATTTGCTGTTCTTTCTCCAGCTCCTTTAGGTGTAGGGTTAGGTTGTGTATTTGAGGCCTTTCTGGTTTCTTGAGAAAGGCTTGTCTTGCTATATACTTTCCTCTTAGGGCTGCCTTTGCTGCATCGCAAAGATTTTGAACAGTTGTGTTTTCATTTTCATTGGTTTCCATGAATTTTTTTAATTCCTCTTTAATTTCCTGGTTGACTCATTCTTTCTTTAGTAGGATGCTCTTTAGCTTCCATGTATTTGAGTTCTTTCCGACTTTCCTCTTGTGATTGAGTTCTAGTTTCAAAGCATTGGGGTCTGAAAATATGCAGGGAATTATCCAAGTCTTTTGGTACCGGTTGAGACCTGATTTGTGACCTAGGACATGATCTATTCTGGAGAATGTTCCATGGGCACTAGAGAAGAATGTGTATTCCATTGTTTTGGGATGGAATGTTTTGAATATGTCTGTGAAGTCCATTTGGTCCAGGGTGTCATTTAAAGTCTTTATTTCCTTGTTGAACTTTTGCTTAGATGATCTGTCCATTTCAATCAGGGGGGTGTTAAAGTCCCCCACTATTATTGTATTGTCAATGTGTTTCTTTGCTTTTGTTATTAATTGCCTTATATAATTGGCTGCTCCCATGTTAGGGACATAGATATTTACAATTGTTAGATCTTCTTGGTGGATAGACCCTTTAAGTAGGATATAGTTTCCTTCCTCATCTCTTATTACAGTCTTGGTTTAAAATCTAATTTTTCTGACATAAGGATTGCCACCCCAGCTTTCTTTTGGTGTCCATTAGCATGGTAATGGTTTTCCACCCCCTTACTTTCACTGTAGGGGTGTCTTTAGGTCTAAAATGAGTCTCTTGCAGACAGCATATCAATGGGTCTTATTTTTGAATCCAATCTGAAAGCCTGTGTCTTTTGATTGGGACATTTAGCCCATTTACATTCAGGGTAACTATTGAAAGATATGAATTTAGTGCCATTTTATTGCCTGTAAGGTGACTGTTACTGTATATTGTCTGTGTTCCTTTCTGATCTATGCTGCTTTTAGGCTCTCTCTCTGCTTAGAGGACCCCTTTCAGTATTTCTTGAAGGGTGGTTTCGTGTTTGCAAATTCTCTAGTTTTTGTTTCTCCTGGAAGGTTTTGATCTCTCCTTCTATTTTTAATGACAGCCTAGCTGGATATAGTATTTTTGGCTGCATATTTTTCTCGTTTAGTGCTCTGAAGATATCATGCCGGTCCTTTCTGGCCTGCCAGGTCTCTGTGGATAGCTCTGTTGCCAATCTAATATTTCTACCATTGTAGGTTACATATCTCTTCTCCCGAGCTGCTTTCAAGATTTCCTCTTTGTCCATGAGACTCGTAAGTTTTACTATTAGATGTCGGAGTGTTGACCTATTTTTATTGATTTTGAGAGGGGTTCTCTGTGCCTCCTGGATTTTGATGCCTGTTTCCTTCTCCACATTAGGGAAGTTCTCTGCTATAATTTGCTCCAATATACCTTCTGCCCCTCTCTCTCTTTCTTCTTCTTCTGGGATCCCAATTATTCCAATGTTGTTTCATCTTATCGTATCGCTTATCTCTCGAATTCTGCCCTCGTGATCCAGTAGTTGTTTATCTCTCTTTTTCTCAGCTTCTTTATTTTCCATCATTTGGTCTTCTATATCACTGATTCTCTCTTCTGCCTCATTTATCCTAGCAGTTAGTGCCCCCATTTTTTATTGCACCTCATTAATAGCCTTTTTGATTTCGACTTGGTTAGATTTTAGTTCTTTTATTTCTCCAGGAAGGGTTTCTCTAATAACTTCCATGCTTTTTTCAAGCCCAGCTAGTATCTTTAAAATCATGATGCTGAACTCTTGGTCTGACATCGTACTAATGTCCATATTGAGGTGGTCCCTGGCAGATGGACAAAAAGAACCTCTTGTTCTTTTTGCTGAGGTGACTTTTTTCATCTTGTCATTTTGTCCAGGGGAGAATAGATGAATGAGAGAACAAAATGCTAACAGGGTAACCACGTCTCCAGAAAATATACTCTAAACAAATCAGAAAAGACCTGAAATCAGGGGAAAAGAAAGAGAAAAAAAAAGAAAAAGAAAGAGATAAAAAGAGAAACAGAACAAAACAAAAAAAAAAAACAGACTATGATCAAATATGATCAGGTAGTGCATAGATCAGTGCCACACACTAGATTTTGGGTGTATTTTGGTCTGTTAGAAAAAGTGCCTCCGAAAATTTTAAAGAAAGACCTATATATGTACAAAATAAGGGTTGATACAATGAAGGGATGGAAAATGACTGTAAGGATGAAAATTATAAAATATTTTAAAAAGGAATTGATAATGTGCTTGAAAAAAGAAAGAAGAGGATTAAAAAAGAAAGAAAGAAAAATAAAAGGAAGAGAATGTGATCAGCCAGGAGACTAGAACAAAGCCATACATTAGAGATTTAGGGTATATTTTGATCTGTTAGAAGAAACTGTACCTCAAAATTTTAAAGAGAGAACTACTTATATATATATATATATATATGCCAAAAATAAGGGTAACTACTATGAAGGGATAGAATATGACTCTAAATATGAAAAAAATATTTTTTAAAAAAAGGGATTGATAAGATGTTGGTTGAAAAGGGGAAAAAGAAAAATTTAAAAAAACAGCTAAAAAATTAACTTTGAAAGACTAATGAATCATGGTAAAAAAGCCATGAATTCTATGTGTAATATTCCCCTAGCGCTGGAGTTCTGCCATTCTCATTGATCTGTAAACTTGGTCTTGGCTGTATGTTCTTGCTGATCTTCTGGGAGAGGGGCCTGTTGCCATGGTTCCCACATGTCTTTGCTGGAGGTGGAATTGCCCCACCCTTGCCAGTCCAGGCTAAGCACTCTGCTCGGGTTTGCTCTCGGGAGCTTTTGTTCCCTGCAAGATCTCGGTACAGCTTTGGAGGATGAGAGTGAAAATGGCGGCCTCCCAATCTCTGCCCATGAGGAGCCAGAACTCAGGGCCCTGCTCCTCAGTGTGCCCGCAGAGAAAAGCAGTCAGTCACTCCCATCTCCCCGGTCTCCGGCCACACTCCGTGCTCACCCGGCCTGTGACTGAGCGTTTCTATCTCTTGCACCTGACCCCATGTGGAGTCTCCAAACCCAGCAGATCCCTGCGGTGCGCTCCCGCGCTGCTCCTCCCGGGGGAGGAAGGGGAGTCTCCCTGTGTCTGCCGCTTGTTGGGTCCCTGCTGGAGGAGCAGTGGCCTGACTGTCACTGATCACAGTTTATGGCAGCCCCGAGCTGCGAGCCCACGCCTTGGCTCCGTCTCTGCAGCCAGCTTCCCCGCTGTGATACCTGGGAGCTCTGCCACACTCAGGCTCCCCCGGTCTTTCTGTGACCCCGAGGGTCCTGAGACTACACTGTCCCGTGAGGGTTCCACCCCCCGCTTAGCCACAGGAGCGATGTCCCTCAGCGGAGCCAACTTCTAAAAGTTCCGATTTTGTGCTCCGCGGCTCTATCACTTGCCAGAAGCGGCCGACGGAGGCCCCCTCCCACACCGTCCATCCTCCCAAATATCACCTTGGATTCACTTCTCCGCACGTCCTACTTTCCAGAAAGTGGTCGCTTTTCTTTTCAGAGTTGTTGCTATTCTTTTCTTCGATCTCCTGTTGAGTTCGTAGGTGTTTAGAATGGTTTGATCCCTATCCAGCTGAATTCCTGAGACCAGACGAAATCCAGGTTTCCTACTTCTCCACCATCTTGCTCCCCCACCCACCCCCCCGTAGCATAGACATTTTAACAATGTTTATTCTTCCAATCAATGAGCATGGAATGTTTTTCCGTCTTTTTGTGACTTCAATTTCTTTCATAAGTGTTCTGTAGTTCCTAGAGTATAGATCCTCTACCTCTTTGGTTAGGTTTTTTCCAAGGTATCTTATGGTTTTTGGTGTTATTGTAAATGGAATAGTTTCTCTAATTTCTCTTTTTTAGTGTATAAGAAAGCAGCAGATGCATTTTTAGTGTATAAGAAAGCAGCTGATTTCTGTGCATTGATTTTGTATCCTGCCACATTACTGAATTGCTTATAGTAATTTGGGGGTGGGGTCTTTGGGTTTTGAACATAAAGTATCATGTCATCTGTGAAAAGAGAGCGTTTGACTTCTTTGCCAATTTGAATACCTTTTATTTCTTTTTGTTGTCTGTTTACTGTTGCTAGGACTTCTAGTACTATGTTGAACAATAGTGGCAAGAGTGGGCATCCTTGACGTGTTCCTGATCTTAAGGGAAAGGCTTTCAGCTTTTCCCCATTGAGGATGATATTCGCTGTGGGCTTTTCATAGATGGATCTTATGAACTTGAGGAATGTTCCATCTATCCCTATACTCTGAAGAGTTTTAATCAGGAAATGATGTTGTATTTTGCCAAATGCTTTTTCTGCATCAATTGAGAGGACCATATGGTTCTTCTCCCTCCTCTTATTAATTTGTTCTAGCACATTGATTTGCAAATGTTGAACCACCCTTGCATCCCGGGGATAAATCCCACTTGGTCGATGATCCTTTTAATGTATTGTTGCATCCTAGTAGCTGGAATTTTGTTGAGGATTTTGGAATCCATATTCATCAGGGATATCAGTCTGAAATTATCCTTTTTGATGGGGTCTTTGCCTGGTTTGGGGATTAAGGTAAGGCTGGCCTCATAGAATGAGTTTGGAAGTTTTCCTTCTGTTTCTATTTTTGAAACAGCTTCAGTAGAATACGTATTATTTCTTCTTTGAATGTTTGGTAGAATTCCCCAGGGAATCCATCAGGACCTGGACTCTTGTTTTTTGGGAGGTTTTTGATCACTGCTTCAATCTCGTTACTGGTTATTGGCCTATTCAGGTCGTCAATTTCTTCCTGTTTCAGTCTTGGCAGCTTATAGGTTTCCAGGAAGGCCTCCATTTCATCCAGATTGCTCAGTTTATTGGCATATAGTTGTTGATAATAATTTCTAATAATTGTATCTATTTCCTTGGCGTTAGTTATGATCTCTCCCCTTTCATTCATAATTTTATTAATTTGGGTCCTTTCTCTTTTCTTTTGAATAAGTCTGGCCAGTGGTTTATCAATCTTAATAATTCTTTCAAAGAACCAACTTCTAATTTCGTTGATCTGATCTACTATGATTCTGGTTTCTAATTCATTGATCTCTGCTCTAATTTTAATTATTTCTCCTCTAATGCGTGGCTTAGGCATCATTTGTTGCTTTTCCTCTAGTTCTTTAAGGTGTAGAGTTAGTTGGTGAATTCGGGATTTTTCTTTTTTTTTTTTTTTTTTGAGTGAGGCTTGGATGGCTATGTATTTCCCCCTTAGGAATGCCTTTGCAGTATCCCATAGGTTTTGGACCAATGTGTTTTTGTTCTCATTGATTTCCATGAATTGCTTAAGTTCTTCTTTGATTTTCTGGTTGACCCAAACATTCTTGAGCAGAGTGGTCGTTAGCTTCCAAGTGTTTGAATTTCTGCCAAATTTTTTCTTGTGATTGAGTTCCAGTTTTAAAATATTGTGGTCTGATAATATGCAGGAAATAATCTCAGTCTTTTGGTATCAGTTGAGACCTGATTTGTGACCCAGTATGTGGTCTATTCTGGAGAAAGTTCCATGTGCGCTCGAGAAGAATGAGTATTCTGTTGTTTTAGGGTGGAATGTTCTGTATATATCTATGAGGTCCATCTGGTCCAGTGTGTCATTCAAAGCTCTTGTTTCCTTGTTGATTTTCTGCTTAGATGATCTGTCCATTGCTAAGAGTGGAGTATTGAGGTCTCCTACAATTAACGTGTTGTTATCAATATGACTTTATTTTGGTTAACAGTTAGCTTATGTAGATGGCTGCTCCCATTTTGGGGGCATAGATATTTACAATTGTTAGATCTTATTGGATAGACCTTTTAAGAATGACAATGTCCTTCTGTGTCTCTAATTATAGACTATAGTTTAAAATCTAATTTGTCTGATATAAGAATTGCTACCCCAGCTTTCTTTTGAGGTCCACTGGCATGGAAGATGGATCTCCATCCCTTCACTTTCAGTCTGGATGTATCTTTAGGTTCAAAATGAGTCTCTTGTAGGCAGCATATGGATGGGTCCTGTCTTTTTATCCAATCTGCAACCCTGTGCCGTTTTATGGGAGCATTTAGGCCATTCACGTTGAGAGTGATTATTGAAAGATATGAATTAATTGTCATGTTGCCTGTGAAGACATTGTTTTTATAGATTGTCCCTGTAAATTTCTGTTGTATATCACTCTTGGGGTCTTTCTCTTTTTATAGAACCCCCCTTAATATTTCTTGCAGGGCCGGCTTAGTGGTCACATATTCTTTCAATTTCTGCTGGTCATGGAAGCTCTGCATCTCTCCATCCATTCTAAATGACAGCCTTGCTGGATAAAGTATTCTTAGCTGCATGTTCTTCCCATTTAGTACCCTGAATATGTCTTGCCAGGCCTTTCTGGCTTGCCAGGTCTCTGTGGATAGGTCTGACGTTATTCTCCTGTTCCTCCCTCTGTACGTAAGGAATCTCTTCCCCCTAACTGCCCTTAAGATGGTTTCCTTGGCTCCAAGATTTGCAAGTTTTACTATTACATGCCAGGGCATTGGCCTGTTTTCCTTGATCTTGGGAGAGGTCCTCTCTGCCTCTAGGATGGGAACGTTTGTTTCATTCCCCAGATTAGGGAAGTTCTCAGCTACGATTTGCTCAAATACATCTTCTAGTCCTCTCTCTCTCTCTCCACACCCTCCGGGAATCCAATTATTCTGACATTGGAACGCTTCATGGTGTCACTTATTTCTCTGATTCTATTTTCATGGATTCTGAGTTGTTTTTCCCTTTTTATCTATTATATTGTCTTCCAGGTCACTTATTCGTTCTTCTGCCTCACTTACTCTAGCTGTTAGATTATCTAGATTGGATTGGATCTCACTGATAGCATTTTTAAGTTCTGCCAATTCAGCTTTCATTTCTGCCCTTAGAGACTCTGTTGCCATTAATTGATTTCTCCATTCTAGCCATTGTCTTCACAATTGCTAGCCTGAATTCCATCTCCGACATCTTGGTTATATCTGCATCCATTTGTAAATCTGCAGCATAAGTCATAATCTCTGAGTCTTTTCTATTTTGGGGGTTCCTCCTCCTAGTCATTCTGTTGATGGGTGGTTGAGGGAATGTAGAGAGTCCAAATTACCAGAAACCAAGCAAGATGCACCTGTTTTCTAGGGACCTTAGGGTTGCTGGCCTCTTGTTTTCCCAGCCTGTCTTCTGGGGGAGGGGCCTGCCACACTGTTGCTCAGGCAACCCTGTTTGGGCGGAGTTGCCCTGCCCCCCTGTGGCGGGGGATGGGCTCAGCAGGAATCAGTTTTGGGGGCTTTTGTTCTCTGGCAGCTTTCCCTGGCGGCTTTCCGCGTCTCTTCCGCAAGTCAGAGCAGAAGAGACCGTTTCCAACCCTTTGCCTTAGAGCAGAGAGACCGCAGTCTGTTCTTCAGTGAGCTCTCCAGGCCACACCGTCTCCGTTTCTGTCCATGCCACTATAAACTGCGGCGTCCTGGGTTGTGCGCCCCTCCGCAGCGCCCCCAGTCCTGCCTCCAGGTCGGGACTCATCTCTGCCCTTTGTGCTTCTTGGCACTCTGGGTTTCCACCCCAGGGGTTGCCCTAAAGTCCTTTCCCTGCCACTACTGGTCGGCGTGCAAGTCTGTGCCCCGTCCCCAGCACGCGAGGCTGTTACTCACTGGCGGTGTAGGATCCCCAGGGCCAGGCACCCTCCCGCCGCTGTTTATCCTCCGATATCTGCCCAGGGAATCACGACTCCCCGCTTCATACCTCGAAACCAACCGCCTGTGATATTCTGTTTGTAGAGATGCAGATCTTCTTACATCTCAGGCTGGTTTCGTGGGTGCTCAGAGTGGTCTGGTAGATATCCAGCTCAATTCTGGGGACCAGTTGAAATCGGGTCCCCTACTCCTCTGCCATCTTTCCTCTCCCTCCAGAAAGAATTTTTAGGCAAGATGGTTAGTAGTGCCAAATACTACCGAGTTGACAGCCACTGAAAAATCACATATATATTGTCAAAGGGACTAATGCTAAAAAGAGATACTTGTTTACATCGGTTTCTAAGATGACATATTTCTAAATTTTAGTTCCTGCCTTGATAATCAAGTGAGCTTCCACAGTCACTATGACCATCCCGGAAATTTTGAGAAAGGAAACAATTCCTACCTTTGTGTGGGTTTTTTTGCAGCCAAGTAAATGACCCAGACAACTAAGAAAAATAGTAACATCAGCAGTAATTTATGAGCTATGGCATTTGGAAACAAAATGAGTATCCTATAAGAGGACAGGAGAAGTAATCACACATTAACTCAAATAAACATAACACTGCTGGGGCACCTGGGTGGCTCAGTCAGTTAAGCCTCTACCTTCGGCTCAGGTCATGATCTCAGGGACCTAGGATCGAGCCCCACATCTGGCTCCCTGCTTAGCAGAGGTGGGTGGGGATCTGATTCTCCCTTTCCCTCTGCCTCTCCTCCCTGCTTGTGTTCTCTCTCTCTCAAATAAATTAAAAAAAAAAAAGAAAGGAAAATATGACATTGCTCTGCATACTTTGCTCAGAACTTTCCAGAACAGGGTTATTTATGTTCTATATAGCTGCTATCTCCTGGATTTTGAGAAAGTTCCATTTTATGTTCTACTAGAAATCAGACGCAATGGTCCTTCCTGAAGCCAGGAACCAAACTGGTTTGAAGGACTCCTGGTTCCTGACTCTTAGGTTAATGCTTCTGTTTAGAGTGACATCAGAGCTCTGAGCATTTTTTCTCATCAAGTACTCAATGGGTATAGCAAAGTTTTAGCAACTGTTTAGCCTAAGAAACACTTTTTTTTGGTCCCCTCCAATGCATCCTAGTGTCTAAGTCTCTCTGGGCTACACAAACATATATATTACCTGGTGCTTTCTCTCCCTGATCTAGCCCACCTCATCAAGATTCATTTTAAATCTCCTATTTGGTTTTTAGGCAGCTTGTTTCTACCTCCAAGTTTTTTATCTCCTCATGTTGAAATACTTGAGAAACATTGCCATGAGGGACAAAGACATATTCTTTAGAAAAGGCCATTGTTGAATGGCCAGAATTTTAGTTTGTTTTTTAAACCTAGAAACCCAAAGGAATGCAGCTAAATTATGGCAATGTTTCTCCGACTTTTTTGCTTGGGACTCACAGTAAGAAAATCCTATCAAATCTCATTCCAGAGCATATACACAAAACACAAGTCTGGTAAGACAATACTTAGCTTAACTGCATGCAATGTACTGTGATATTTTCTAGTTATTCTGTGTCACCCCATTCCATTCTATTCCATTTTAAAGTACTTTCCGTGCCCAAATAAAATAATTTTACTATTCCCCAAAGGGTTGCAACACACCATTTGAGAAGCACAGACTGACCAGTCTGTGGTTCTCTCTCCTGTCTCTGCCATTAAACCTGAAAATAAAAGTTGGAGGGTACCACACATATGGATGAGCATCTTCTCTATCCTAGTCTCTCAGAGGAGTTACAACCATGCAGAGTTGCTTGGGTTCAAGCAGTCTTTATTTCAGCATTGGAGTTTCCCTATAAGCTTCAGGGATCCAAAGCTGAAATGCCATTTGTGACCATGGTGTGCCGGCTGGCATCACAGACCTCCCTCCCCTCCATGGCCCACACCTGCTCACTCCACAAGAGCCAGAAGAAAGGAGCCAGGAGGGAGTTCTTCAGTCTTAGATTAGAATAGATCTAATCACAGCCCATTGTCACCTGTGGATGAGGCCTTACATATTTTTATACCGAATGCATTTCCTTCACTCATGCCTTTGTTTTGCTGTCATGTGGAATTGGTCACTTCCACAGTAGCAGGAGAAATATTTGAAAAACTGGGAAGAGGGAAAACAGAAGCCCTTCTCTATAGTTCCTGGAAAACCAAGACTTGATTTGGCTAGTTTCTCTCAAAATTTGTAGTGCTTTCTTTGTGAATTCTTTCCCTTACTCTAAACAACTGCATACATTAAGCACTCCAACAACTTAAATCTCAGGCCCTAAATGAAGAGTCACAGGCCTACGTCCCATTGCAGCTTGCATCTGTAACAGGATGGGAAGAATCCAAAAGAGCAAACTCTGTGGAGATGAGTATCACTGCCACTAAAGGTGGTATGTGGTCACAGTACAGCCACTACCCAGTGGCCTGTTACCATCATATTACACTGGCCATGCTAAATTTGCTTTGCTTGGCATGGGGATATCTACAGAGATAGAAGTGTGGAGAAAGGTATAAGAAGATCTAGATGATCTAGTTATAGTGATATCTGGATATCGATATGCATAGAGATATGCATGCATGTTTTTCATATACATGATATATGTAGGTACATATCATACTTGTGTGTGTGCATCTGTGCCAATTCCTCCAGGCACATATCCATATAACTATGCATATCAGAACTGTGATCATGGCATGATGGAGATTGGCACAGAGACATGATAGATCATTTCTAAAGGAATTTACTGGGGGGGGCGGGGGCTGGGGGGAAGAGAGACCTGTGAATAGGTCCTGCCAGACAGTCCTTCCCCACCCCTTAGGAAGCATGTTTCTCTACTGCCACAATACTACAGTATTGTGACAATCATAACAGTGGGTCCAGGATTCTTCAACTAAACCCTGGAGTCTTCTCTCCTATGTGGAATAAAATGAAAACATTTGGCTCCATAAATCCTTGATGATAAATATGTGCTCTGAGCTACTGGTGTGATTACCATGACCACATAGATAATTGCATAATAAACAGACAAGCGCTTCGTACCCCTAAAATATATAATTAACTCATGTTGGTTTTGTAATAGTTGTTGAGCTAATCAGGGCAGACACTACCACCCCCTTATAACAAAGAGCCAGGGACCTAGATGGGGGCCACAAAGCTGGTCTGAGCTCATGGTTCAGCAGCTGAGGTGAGGCTAGAGCTCCGGGCATCTGACCTGTGTGGGCCTGCAGCCCCCAGGAAAGAGGGTTTGTCTCCACAGTCCTTGACACCAATATGAGAGGAAATAAACAGGATGGAGAGCTGATCTTTGGTTGAAATAACACAGTCCTGACTTGTGCTTCTCAAAGTTATTTTGCCTGGCGGTGGGGAGAGTGAGGCTGCATTTTGGTGGAAGGGTGTTAGGTACGACAAAGCACATTTTCCTATTAATTTTCCTCAATGATTGTGTGTGTTTTGGGGGCTGGGAATTAAAGCTGTCTAATTGGTAAGTAACTTTAGACATTTTTGTTAATCTAAATTTCAACCTAGGGAAAATGCACTATTTGCTTGCTTGTTTGTTTTTTTTTTAAGATAAAAGACTGCCGAAGAATTTTAATCTCTTAGCAGGATCTTTTATAGCAATATCTATAGGCCCCTGGAGGTTAGGGTTTGTTCTTCTTTCCTTTTGGAGTATGTTTATGGAGATCTTTGAACTAAACTCTGAGAAACGCTATTGGCACACACTCAGAGAAAACCATGAGAATGTGTGAGTGTGTTGCCAGCACCCTAGTGGGAGAGGTTGCTCTGACTTTATGAACCTAACTATCCAGTCTGGGGACAGTAGGGGAAGAAAAACATTTGTCCTAGGCAGAACATTAAGAACCCATTCCTGATATTTCCATCCATTTGGAAGAACATTAATAATTTTTAAGAGGCTACCAAATCTTCTCTGCTTCTTCCTGTTCATGAAGGCCTGCTTGGTCTAGCGCTGCCTAGGCAGGACAGGTAAGTTGCTCTGATTTTGGGATTCAATATTAGAAACACCACTGGCCTGTAGACATTCCACATTCTCCAATTTCTGCTTTCTTACACATAACAGTGAATTTTGAGAGGTGGTTCTCCATTTGCTTACTCTTTTCTAATTTCTAAACTCATTCTGAACTCCATTGAGAGAAGGTATTTATTAGAACTCCTTTTATTATTTTTTTAAAGACTTTATTTGAGAGACAGCACTAGCAGGGTGTGGGGGCAGGAGGGAGAGAAGCCGAGGGAGAAGCAGACTCCCTGCTGAGCAGGGAGCCCAATGTAGAGCTTGATCCCAGGACCCTGAGATCATGACCTGAGCTGAAGACAGACACTTAACCGACTGAGCCACTCAGGCAACCCTAGAAACCCTTTTTAAAAAACATGAATTTTGTCAGTACTACATGACATCAACTGCAGTTGAACTTTTAGTTCATCTTCTCATTGAACAGTTATAAACTTGGAGAGGTAGAAAGCATTATTCCCATTACATACATGGAGAAAGGGAGACTCAGAAAATTAAAATAATTTGCTTGTGTCTAAGTTAAGGGGAGAAGCACCAACTATGTCCCATGGACCAAATCTAGTCCATGGCCTGTTTTGTAATAGTTTCTCTTGGAAGACCACCATGCCCATTTCCTTACTTATTGCCTATAGCTGCCTTTTTACCTACAACAACAGAGTAAGGAACAGAGTTGAGTAATTGTGACAGGGGTCCTCTAATCCACAAGCCTAAAATTCTTACCCTCTCGCCTTTGACAGAAAAAGTTACCTGATGACCCCTGGTCTAAACAATCTAATAATTTGTTGGATTAGTAAGAGTAAAAAAGTGAGTGGGCTGCAAGAAGAGGAGGTTGTGTTCACTAAGTGGAGTAGTCAAGTGGCAGAGAAATTATGGCTAATGACAAGTTGTAACATGTGCCCATGGATCTGATTTGTGAAGTGGTATAAAGAGGAAGGCCACTGGATTGAAGACAGATAAACTATGAGGACTTAGATGTCAGATGTGTCCTCCCTGAAGATATTAAAAATTCACAGAATGAGAATGGGGAGGAAGGTCGGGAACTCCATACTAAACTCTTTCACAATATAAGAGAGAGATTGACAGATGGCAAAGGAGGGCAGTGAAGGATATTAGCAGAAGAGAATGATCCTCAGAAACAGGAGGAATTCCACAGAAGAGGGTAGGATAGATGAAACCAAGAATGGTTTTCATTCCATATTCCATAGGTAGTGTCCTCTCACCTCAAGCACAGTGAACGGATTTTCCCTCACTTTTTTTCCCAACATGTCATGCATTCCACTATTAGAGGATATATCCCACAGATACAATTTTTTTTTTTTGTTTTAACAACTTTGTTGAGTTAGAATATGCATACCATAAAATTCACCCAGTTTAATTATGCAGTTCACTACTCTTAATAAATGTACCAAGTTATGAAACCATCACAAAAAAATCAATTTTGGAACATTTCCATTGTCCCCAAAAGATCCCTCATGTCCCTCCGCCATCTTTCTCATTCCAGCTTCCAGCCCCAGACAACTGTTAATCTGCTTTCGGTCTCTAGGCCTTTCCTGGATGTTTCGTATAAGTGTAATCATTCAATATATGCTCTTTTATGTCTTTTTCTTTCACTTAACATAATGTCTTTGAGGTTTTATTCAAATGGCAACATGAATTTTATTCTTTAATATTGCTGAAATATAATCAACCGCCACATGCATAGACCACATTTATCCATCAGCTGATGGACATTCAGGTTGTTTCTCCATTGGAGGTCTTACTAATACTGTTGCCATGAAATGCTTTCATTTCTCTTGGGTATATACCCTAGGAGTGGAATTTCTGGACATATGGTAACTCAATGTTTAACATTTTGAGGAGCTGCAAGACAATTTTCCAAAGCAATTGCACCATTTGGTTTTTCCACCAGCAACGTATGAGGATCCAATTTCTCCACATCCTCGGCAACACTGGCTATTGTCTTTTTCTCTATAGCTAGTCGAGGGGATATTAAATAGTATCCCATTGTGATTTTGATTTGCATTTCCCTAAAGACTAATGAACATCTTTTTATGTGCTGATTGGCCTTCTGTACATCCTCTTTGGTGAAATGTCTATTGATCTCTTTCCTATTTTAAATTGGGTTATTTGTCTTTTTATTATTGAGTTGTAAAAGTTCTTTATATAGTCTAGATACAAGTACCTAATTGGATATATGGGGGCAAATATTTTCTCCCATTTTGTGGGTTGTTTCATTTTTTTTAAGTGGTGTCCTTTAAAACACAAGTGTTCACTTTCAATGAAGTAGAATTTATTTTTTTCCTTTTGTTTCTTTTGTTTTTGGGGTTATATCTCAGAAGGATTTGTCTAACCTAAAGTCGTAAGTATTTCCTTATATACTTTTAAGAGTTTAGTAGTTTTCCTCTTATATTAGGTCTGTAATTTAT
The DNA here is from genome assembly GCF_037043125.1 of Eumetopias jubatus. Lineage (NCBI taxonomy): Eukaryota > Metazoa > Chordata > Mammalia > Carnivora > Otariidae > Eumetopias > Eumetopias jubatus. The sequence goes on from NW_028274819.1 coordinate 102,431,914, forward strand.
TTTGAGAGAATTATTGCATATGCTGTGAGGAAGTAGTCCAACTTCATTCTTTTCCTATAGATACAGGGTTGTCCCAGCACCATTTGAAGAATAGACTATTCAGACTATTCTTTTCCATTGAATTGTCTTGCCAAAATCAAGTGCCAAAAATCAAGTAATGATAAATGTAAGGGTTTATTTCTGGACTGTGAATTCCATTCCATTCATTTATAAGTCTATCTTCATGCCAAGACCACACAGGATAATTACTATTACTTTGAGGAATGTTTCAAATTGGGAAGTGTGAATGCTCTGACCTTATTTTTTTCTTTTGACAAGATTGTTTTGACTATTCTAATGAATGAATGAATTTTAGGACCATCTTCTTACTTTCTGGAAAACAAAATCCACTCGGAATTTGATAGATATTGTGTTAAATCTGATGATCACTTTGGGGAAAATTGTCATCCTCACAATATTAAGTTCTCTTATCCATGATTGAGGGAGATATTTCATTTTTTAAGGTCTTTAATTTCTTGTAACAATGTTTTCTAATACTCAGATTATAAACTTTGTACTTATTTTTAATTTTCAGATTGTTCATTGACAATTTATAGAATTACAATTATTTTTTTTATTGCCATGTGGTTTATTTAGAAATTCGTTCAGACTTTAGATTCCAATTTTAGGATGGATGTTTAGAAATATAAATTAAGGGGGGCAGAGCAAGATGGCGGAGGAGTAGGAGACCTGGATTTCGTCTGGTCTCAGGAATTCAGCTGGATAGGGATCAAACCATTCTGAACACCTACAAACTCAACAGGAGATTGAAGAACAGAGTAGCAGCAACTCTCTGAACAGAAAAGCGACCATTTACGGGAAGGTGGGACGTGCGGAGAAGTGAATCCGAGGCAATATTCGGGAGGATAGACGGCGGGGGAGGGGGCCTCCGTCGGCCGCTTCTGGCAAGTGCTAGAGCCGCGGAGCACAAAATGGGAACTTTGAGAAGTCAGCTCCGCTGAGGGACGTTGCTCCAGTGGCTAAGCGGGGGGGTGGAACCCTCTAGGGACAGTGTGGTCTCAGGACCCTCGGGGTCACAGAAAGACCGGGGGTGCCTGAGTGCAGCAGAGCTCCCAGGGATCGGAGCGGGGAAGCCGGCTGCAGAGACGGAGCTGAGGCGCAGGCTCTCAGCTCGGGGTTGCCATAGACTGTGATGGGTGACACAGTCGGACCACTGCTCCTCCAGCAGGGACCCAACAGGCAGCAGATCCAGGGAGACTCCCCTTCCTCCCCCAGGAGGAGCGGCGCGGGAGCGCACCGCAGGGATCTGCTGGGTTTGGAGACTCCACACGGGGTCGGGTGCCAGAGATAGAAACGCTCGGTCACAGGCCGGGTGAGCACGGAGTGCGGCCGGAGACCAGGGAGACGGGAGTGACTGCTTTTCTCTGGGGGCGCACTGAGGAGCGGGGCCCCGAGTTCTCAGCTCCTCCAGGCAGAGATGGAGGCCGCCATTTTCACCCTGGTCCTCCAAAGCTGTACCGAGAGCTTGCAGGGAACAAAAGCTCCTGAGAGCAAACCCGAGCAGATTCCTCAACCCGCCCCGTGAAGGGTGGGGCAATTCAGCCTCCAGCAAAGACATTTGGGAACCACGGCAACAGGCCCCTCCCCCAGAAGATCAGTGCGAACAGCCAGCCAAGACCAAGTTTACCGATCAATGAGAAAGGCAGAACTCCAGCGCTAGGGGAATACTACACATAGAATTCATGGCTTTTTTACCATGATTCATCAGTCTTTCAAAGTTAATTTTCTCTTAACTGGTTTTTTTTTTGAATATTTCTTTTTCCCTTTTTCAACCAACATCTTATCAATCCCTTTTTTAAAAAACATTTTTATTTTTCACTTATAGAGTCATATTCTATCCCTTCATAGTAGTTACCCTATTTTTGGCATATATATATATAAGTTGTTCTCTCTTTAAAATTTTGAAATACAGTTTCTTCTAAGAGATCAAAATATACCCTAAATCTCTAGTGTATGGCTTTGTTCTAGTCTCCTGCCTGATCACATTCTCTCCCCTTTTTTTTTCTTTCTTTCTTTTTTTCTTTTTTTAAATCCTCTTTCTTTGTCAAACTTCTTATCAATTCCTTTTATAAAATTTTTTATAATTTTCATTTTTACAGTCATATTCCATCCCTTCATATCAACCTTATTTTGTATATATAAGTCTGTCTTTAAAATTTTCGGAGGCACTTTCTTCTAACAGACCAAAATACACCCAAAATGTAGCGTGTGGCACTGATCTATGCACCAGCCTGATCATATGTGATCATATCCTGTTTTTTTCTTTTGTTCTGTTTTTGTTTTTATCTTTTTCTTTATTTCCTCTTTCTTTTTTCTATCTTTCCCTTTCTTTTCCCCTGATTTCAATAATTTTCTGATTTGTTTAGAGTATATTTTCTGGGGACATTGTTACCCTGATAGCATTTTGTTCTCTCATTCATCTGGTCTCCTCTGGACAAAATGACAGGATGGAAAAAATCACCTCAACAAAAAGAACAAGAGGTAGTACCGTCTGCCAGGAACCTACTCAATACTGACATTAGTACAATGTCAGACCTAGAGTTCAGCATCATGATTTTAAAGATATTAGCTGGACTTGAAAAAAGCATGGACATTATTAGAGAAACCCTTTCTGGAGAAATAAAAACTAAAATCTAACCAAGTCGAAATCAAGAAGGCTATTAATGAGGTGCAATCAAAAATGGGAGCACTAACTGCTGGGATAAATGAGGTAGAAGAGAGAATCAGCAATATACAAGACCAAATGATGGAAAATAAAGAAGCTGAGAAAAAGAGAGATAAACAACTACTGGATCACGAGGGCAGAATTCGAGAGATAAGTGATACCATAAGATGAAACAACATTAGAATAATTGGGATGCCAGAAGAAGAATGAGAGAGAGGGGGGCAGAAGGCATATTGGAGCAAATTATAGCAGAGAACTTCCCTAATGTGGGGAAGGAAACAGGCATCAAAATCCAGGAGGCACAGAGAACCCCTCTCAAAATCAATAAAAATAAGTCAACACCCTGACATCTAAGAGTAAAACTTACAAGTCTCAGAGACAAAGAGAAAATCCTGAAGGCAGCTCAGGAGAAGATATATGTAACCTATAATGGTAGAAACATTAGATTGGCAACAGAGCTATCCACAGAGACCTGGCAGGCCAGAAAGGACTGGCATGATATCTTCAGAGCACTAAACGAGAAAAACATGCAGCCAAGAATACTATATCCAGCTAGGCTGTCACTGAAAATAGAGGGAGAGATCAAAATCCTCCAGGACAAACAAAAACTAAAGGAATTTGCAAACACGAAACCAGCCCTCCAAGAAATATTGAAAGGGGTCCTCTAAGCAGAGAGAGAGAGAGCCTAAAAGCAGCATAGACCAGAAAGGAACACAGACAATATACAGTAACAGTCATGTTACAGGCAGTACAATGGCACTAAATTCATATCTTTCAATAGTTACCCTGAATGTAAATGGGCTCAATGCCCCAAGCAAAAGACACAGGCTATCAGATTGGATAAAAAAACGAGACCCATCGATATGCTGTCTGCAAGAGACTCATTTTAGACCTAAAGATACCCCCAGATTTGAAAGTGAGGGGGTGGAAAACCATTTACCATGCTAATGGACACCAAAAGAAAGCTAGGTGGCAATCCTTATATCAGACAATTAGATTTTAAAACAAACACTCTAATAAAAGATGAGGAAGGACACTATATCCTACTTAAAGGGTCTATCCAATAAGAAGACCTAACAATTGTAAATATCTATGCCCCGAACATGGGAGCAGCCAGTTATATAAGGCAATTAATAACAAAAGCAAAGAAAAACATTTACAACAATACAATAATAGTGGGGGAATTTAACACCCCCCTGACTGAAATGGACAGATCATCTAAGCAAAAGTTCAACAAGGAAATAAAGACTTTAAATGACACCCTGGGCCAAATGGACGTCACAGACATATTCAGAACATTCCATCCCAAAGCAATGGAATACACATTCTTCTCTAGTGCCCATGGAACATTCTCCAGAATAGATCATGTCCTAGGTCACAAATCTGGCCTCAAACGGTACCAAAAGACTGGGATCATTCCTTGCATATTTTCAGACCACAGTGCTTTGAAACTAGAACTCAATCACAAGAGGAAAATCAGAAAGAATTCAAATACATGGAGGCTAAAGAGCATCCTACTAAAGAATGAACGGGTCAACCAGGATATTAAAGAAGAAATAAAAATTCATGGAAACCAATGAAAATGAAAACACAACTGTTCAAAATCTTTGGGATGCAGCAAAGGCAGGCCTAGGAGGAAAGTATATAGCAATACAAGCCTTTCTCAAGAAACAAGAAAGGTCTCAAATACACAACCTAACCCTACACCTACAGGAGCTGGAGAAAGAACAGCAAATAAAGCCTAAACCCAGCAGGAGAAGAGAAATCATAAAGATCAGAGCAGAAATCAATGAACTAGAAACCAAAAGAACAGTAGAACAGATCAACGAAACTAGGAGCTGGTTCTTTGAAAGAATTAACAAGATTGATAAACCCTTGGCCAGACTGATCAAAAAGAAAAGAGAAATGACCCAAATCAACAAAATCATGAATGGAAGAGGAGAGATCACAACCAACACCAAAGAAATACAAACAAGTATAAGAACATAATATGAGCAACTCTATGCCAGCAAATTAGATAACCTGGAAGAAATGGATGCACTCCTAGAGATGTATCAACTACCACAACTGAACCAAGAAGAAATAGAAAACCTGAACAGACCTATAACCCCTAAGGAAATTGAAGCAGTCATCAAAAGTCTCTAAACAAAAGCCCAGTGCCAGATGGCTTCCCAGGGGAATTCTACCAAACATTTAAAGAAGAATTAATACCTATTCTCCTGAAACTGTTCCAAAAAATAGAAATGGAAAGAAAACTTCCAAACTCATTTTATGAGGCCGGCATTACCTTGATCCCAAAACCAGACAAAGGCCCCATCAAAAAGGAGAATTACAGACCAATATCCTTGATGAACATGGATGCAAAAATTCTCACCAAAATACTAGCCAATAGGATCCAACAGTACATGAAAAGGATTATTCACCACGACCAAGGGAGATTTATCCCTGGGCTCCAAGGTTGGTTCAACATTCGCAAATCAATGAACGTGATACAATACATTAACAAAAGAAAGAACAAGAATCATATGATCCTCTCAATAGATGCAGAAAAAGCATTTGACAAAGTACAGCATCCTTTCTTAGTCAAAAGTCAAAAAAAAAAAAAACCTCTTCAGCGTATAGGGATAGAGGGTACATACCTCAATATCATAAAAGCCATCTATAAAAACCTACAGCCAATATCATTCTCAATGGAGAAAAAGTGAGAGCTTTTGCCCTAAGGTCAGGAACGCGGCAGGGATGTCCACTCTCACCAGGGCTACTCAACATAGTATTAGAAGTCCTAGCCACAGCAATCAGACAACAAAAAGAAATCAAAGGCATCCAAATCGGCAAAGAAGAAGTCAAACTCCCACTGTTTGCAGATGGTATGATACTTTATGTGGAAAACTCAAAAGACTCCACCCCAAAACTGCTAGAACTCATACAGGAATTCAGTAAAGTGGAAGGATATAAAATCAATGCACAGAAATCAGTGCCATTCCTATATACCAACAAGACAGAAGAGAGAGAAATTAAGGAGTCGATCCCATTTACAAAAGCACCCAAAACCATAAGCTACCTAGGAATAAATTTAACCAAAGGGGCAAAGGATCTGTACTCAGAAAACTATAAAATACTCATGAAAGAAATTGAAGAAGACACAAAGAAATGGAAAAATGTTCCATGCTCATGGATTGGGAGAACCAACACTGTGAAGATATCAATGCTACCTAGAGCAATCTACACATTCAATGCAATCCCCATCAAAATACCATCCACTTTTTTCAAAGAAATGGAACAAATCACCCTCAAATTTGTATGGAACCAGAAGAGACCCCGAATAGCCAGAGGAATGTTGAAAAAGAAAAGCAAAGCTGGCGGCATCACAATTCCGGACTTCCAGCTCTATTACAAAGCTGTCATCATCAAGACAGTATGGTACTGGCACAAAAACAGACACATAGATCAATGGAACAGAATCGAGAGTCCAGAAATGGACCCTCAACTCTATGGTCCACTAATCTTCGACAAAGCAGGAAAGAATGTCCATCGGAAAAAAGACAGTCTCTTCAACAATTGGTTTTGGGAAAATTGGACAGCCACATGCAGAAGAATGAAACTGGACCATTTCCTTACACCACACACAAAAATAGACTCCAAATGGTTGAAAGACCTCAATGTGAGACAGGAGTCCATCAAAATCCTAAAGGAGAACACAGGCAGCAACCTCTTTGACCTCAGCCACAGCAACTTCTTTCTAGAAACATCGCCAAAGGCAAGGGAAGCAAAGGCAAAATGAACTATTGGGATTTCATCAAGATAAAAGGCTTTTGCACAGCAAAAGAAACAGTCCACAAAACCAAAAGACAACCGACAGAATGGGAGAAAATGTTTGCCAATGACATACCAGATAAAGGGCTAGTATCCAAAATCTATAAAGAACTTCTCCAACTCAACACCCAAAGAACAATGATCCAATCAAGAAATGGGCAGAAGACATGAACAGACATTTTTCCAAAGAAGACATCCAAATGGCCAACAGGCACATGAAAAAGTGCTCAACATTGCTCGGCATCAGGGAAATCCAGATCAAAACCTCAATGAGATTCCACCTCACACCCGTCAGAATGGCTAAAATTAACAAGCCAGGAAACGACAGATGTTGGCGGGGATGCGGAGAAAGGGGAACACTCCTACACTGTTGGTGGGAATGCAAGCTGGTGCAACGACTCTGGAAAACAGTATGGAGGTTCCTCAAAAAGTTGAAAGTAGGGGTCCCCTATTATCCAGCAATTTCACTACTGGGTACTTACCCCAAAGATACAAATGTAGTGATCAGAAGGGGCACGTGCACCCCTATGTTTATAGCAGCAATGTCCACAATAGCCAAACTGTGGAAAGAGCCAAGATGTCCTTTAACAGATGAATGGATAAAGAAGGTGTATATATATATACAATGGAATATTATGCAGCTATCAAAAGGAATGAGATCTTGCCATTTGCAACAACGCGGATGGAACTGGAGGGTTTATGCTGAGTGAAATAAGTCAATCAGAGAAAGACGTGTATCCTATGACCTCACTGATATGAGGAATTCTTAATCTCAGGAAACAAACTGAGGGTTGCTGGAGTGGTGGGGGGGGTGGGAGGGATGGGGTGCCTGAGTAATAGACATTGGGGAGGGAATGTGCTATGGTGAGCGCTATGAATTGTGCAAGACTGTTGAATCACAGATCTGTACCTCTGAAATGATGTGATATATGTTGAGGAAAAAAAGATAGCAGGAGGGGAAAATGAAGGGGGGTAAATTGGAGGGGGAGACGAACCATGAGAGACTATGGACTCTGAAAAATAAACTGAGGGTTCTATAGGGGAGGGGTGAGGGAACGTGTTAGCCTGGTGATGGGTATTAAGGAGGGCACGTTCTGTGTGGAGCACTGGGTGTTATGCACAAACAATGAATCATGGAACACTACATCAAAAACTAATGATGTAATTTATGGTGATTAACATAACAATAAAAAATTTAAAGAAGATAAAAAAGAAATATAAATTAAAATAAACTAATATTGAAAATAAAAACCGAGGCTCATGTTTTATAATTATTTTAGTACTTCAGGTTTTTTTAAGTTTTTATTTAAATTCCAGTTACTTAACATACAGTGTAATATTTCACATGTATAGTACAATGTTTCAAAACTTATATGTAACACCCAGTCCCAATCACAAAAGTGTCCTCCTTAATCCCCATCACCTATTTCACCCATTCCCCCCCCACCTCTCTTCTGGTAGCCATCCGTTTGTTCTCTGTAGTTAAGTTTTTTTTTCTTTGTTTGCCTCTCTCTTTTTTCCTCTGATTGTTTGTTTTGTTTCTTAAATTCCACATAGGAGTGAAATCATATGGGATTTGTCTTTCTCTGACTGACTTATAATAAAGGGGACAAACGAAAAATATCTAACAATTATAAATATTTATGCACCCAACATGGGGCACCCAAATATATAAAACAGTAACAAACATAAAGGAACTAATTGATAATAATACAATAATAGGGGATTTTAACACCCCACTTGCATCAATGGACAGATCATCTAATCAGAAAATCCAGGAAACAATGGCTTTGAATGACACACTGGGCCAGAAGAACTTAACAGATATATTCAGAACATTCCATTCTAGAGCAGTAGAATATACATTCTTTTCAAGTACACATGGAACATTCTCCAGAATAGATCACATACGAGATCACACATCAGGCCTCAATAAGTACAAAAAGATTGAGATCATACCATGCATATTTTCTAACCACAATATTATGAACCTTGAAGTCAATCACAAGAAAAAATTTGGAAAGATGACAAATACATGGAAGTTAAACAACATGTTACTGAACAGTGAATGGGTCAACCAGGAAATCAAAGAAATAAAAAAAAATACATGGAGACAAATGAAAATGAAAACACAATGGTCCAAAATCTCTAGGACAAACAAAAATAGTTTTAAGAGTATTTAGCAATACAGGCCTAGCTGAAGAAACAAACAAACAAAAAACTCAATCTAACCTTACACCTAAAGGAACTAGAAAAAGAACAAAGTCCAAAGTGAGTAGGAGAAAGGAAATAATAGAGATCAGAGATAAATGACATAGTGACTGAAAAAAACATTAGGAGAAAAAAAAAGGGGGCCCTGTGTGGCTCAGTTGGCTAAGTGTCTGCCTTCAGCTCAGGTCATGATCTTGGGGTCCTGGGATTGAGCCTTGCATCAGGCTCCCCACTTAGCAGGGAGTCTGCTTGTCCCTCTCCTTCTGCCCCTCCCCCGACTTGTGCTCGTGTTCTTTCTCTCTCTCAAATAAAATCTTTAAAAAAAGAATAAATCAAGAAATGGTTTTTTGAAAAGAGAAACAAAGTTGACAAATCCTAAGCCAGACTCATCAAGAAAAAGGGAGAAAAGACCCAAATAAAATCAGAAATGAGGAAGAAGTAACAACTGACACAACAGAAATACAAAGGGTAAGAGTACTATGAAAAATTATATATCAAAAAACTGGACAACCTAGAAGAAATGGATAAATTCCTAGAAACATACAATTTTCCAAACCTGAACTACAAAGAAATAAAGAATCTGAAAAGATTGATAACAAGTAATGAAATTGAATCAGTAATCAAACACCACTAAAAAAATAAAAGTGCAGGCTCAATGGATTAACAAGTGAATTCTAGACATTTAAAGAGTTAATACCTATTCTCCTCAAACTATTCCAAAAAATAGGAGAGGAAGGAAAGGTTCTAAATAGGTTCTACAGGGCTAGCATTACCCTGATACAAAAGACAAAGACCACACACAAAAAAAGAAAGCTACAGGCCAATATCCCTGATGAACATAGATGCAAAAATCTCAACAAAATATTAGCAAACTACATACAACAATACATTAAAAAGATCATTTATCATGATCTGGTGGGATTTATTCCAGGGATGCAAAGATGGTTCAATATTTGCAAATCAATCAATACATCATGTGCCACATCAACAAAATGAAAGATAAAAATCATGGTCATCTCAACAGATGCAAAAAAAGCATTTGACAAGATTCAACATCCATTAATGATAAAAACTCTCAACAAAATGGGGACAGAGGGAACATACCTGAACATCATAAGAGCCATATATAAAAACCCCAAGGCTAACATCATCCTCAATGGTGAAAAACTAAAGCTTTCCCTAGAAAATCCTGAAGATTCCACCAAAAAACTATTAGAAATAATGAATGAATTCAGTAAAGTGGCATGAAATAAAATTATTAGCCATAAATTAGTAGTGATTTTATACAATAACAACAAAGTAGCAGAAAGTGAAATTTTAAAAACCACACCATTTACAATTGCATCAAAAAGAATAAAATATCTAAGAATAAACCTAACCATAAAACACTAATGAAAGAATTAGAAGATGACACAAACAAGTGGAAAGATAGTCCCATGGATTGGAAGAATTGATATTGTCAAATGTCCATATTACCCAAAACAATATACAAATTCAGTGCAATCCCTGTCAAGATACCAATAGTATTTTTGGCGAAGCTAGAACAAATAATACTAAAATTTGTATGGAACCATGGAAGACTGAATAACCAAAGTAATCCTGAGAAAGAAGAACTAAAGCTGGAAGTATGATAATCCCAGATATCAAGGTATACTACAGAGCTGTAGTAATCAAAACAGTATGGTACCAACACAAAAAATAGACACATAGATCAATAGAGCAGTAATAAAACCACATATATGTAGTCAATCAATCTATGACAAAGGAGGAAAGAATATGCAATGGGGAAAAGACAGTCTTTTCAATTAAGTAGTGCTGGGCAAACTGGACAATTACATGTAAAATAATGAAAGTGGACTATGTCCTAACACCATACATAAATATAAACTCAGAATGGATTAAAGACCTAAACGTGAGACCTGAACCCATAAAAATCCTAGAAGAGAACGCAGGCAGTAATTTTTCTGACTCAGCCATAGCAACCTATTTCTGGTCAGGTTTCCTAAGGCAAGGGAAATAAAAGTATAAAGTATTGGGACTACATCAAAAAAAAAGTTTTTTGCACAGCAAAGGAAACCAACAAAATAAAAAGCAACCTACTGGATGGGACAATATATCTGCAAATGATATATTCAGTAAGGGGTTCGTATCCAAAATACATAAAGAACTCCAACTCAACACCAAAATGTCTCAAACATACCAATTAAAAAATAGGCAAGGATTAATAGCCATTTTCCTAGCCATTTTCCTTTCCGTTTTCCAAAGAGGACATACAGATTGCCAACTGACACATGAAAAGATGCTCAAAATCACTAATCATCAGGGAAAGGCAAATCAAAACCACAATGAGATATCACCTCATACATGTTAGAATGGCTAAAATCAAGAAGATAAGAAACAAGTGTTGACAAGGATGTGGAGAAAAAGGAATACTGATTGGTGGGAAAGCAAATTGGTATATCCACTATGGAAAACAGTAGGGAGGTTCCTCATAAAAATAAATACCATATGATCCAATAATTCCACTAGTGTGTATTTACTCAGGGAAAATGAAAACACTCAAAAAGATATATTAACCCCTATGTTTATTGCAGCATTATTTAGAATACCTAAGAAATGGATGTAATGTAAGTGTCCATTAATAGACAAATGGATAAGGAATATTGTGTATATGTACACAATAGAATATTGCATAGCCATAAAAAAGGAGGAGATTGAGCCATTTGAGATAACATGATGAAACTAGAGGGTATTGTGGTAAGTGAAATAAGTCAGACTGAGAAAGACAAATACCATATGATTCCACTACTAGATGGAATCTAAAAAAAAAAAAAAATCAGAACTATAAATACAGAGAATTGGTGGTTGCCAGAGGGGGATGGGAGTGGGAGTTGGGCAAAATGGGTAAAGGAGAGAGGGAGATACAGGTCTCTAGTTATGGAATGAATAAGTCACAGCAATAAAAAGGAGAGCATAAGGAATACAATCAATCACATTGTAATAGTGATATAATGGGACAGATGATAGCTATACCTGTGGTGAACATAGCATAATGTATAAACTTGTCAAATAATTAAATTGTACACCTGAAACTAATGTAACATTGTGTGTCAACTATACTCAAATTTAAAAAAAATCATCTCAATATATGCAGAAAAAGCTTTAGACAAAGTACAACATCCATTCATGATTAAAACTCTCAGTAAAGTAGCTTTAGAGGGAACATACCTCAACATAATAAAGGCCACATAAAAAAAGCCCACAGCTAACATACACAATGGTGAAAAACTGAGCGCAACTAAGATCAGAAACAAGACAAGGATGTCCACTCTCACCACTGTTATTCAACATAGTACTGTAAGGCCTAGCCACAGCAATCAGACAAGAAAAATAAATACATCCAAATTGGTAAGGAAGAAGTAAAACATTCACTCTTTGCAAATGACATGATAGTATACATAGAAAACCCTAAGAGTCCACCAAAAACTGCTAGAACTGACAAATGAATTTAGTAAAGTATCAGGATACAAAATTAATATACAGAAATTTGTTGCATTTCTATACACCAATAATGAAGTAGCAGAAAGCAAAATTAAGAAAACAATCTTATTTACACCTAGTAATTAGTAATTTGAGTAATTTCTCTGACATTGGTCATAACATTTTTTTCTAGATGTTTCCTAAGGCAAGGGAAACAAAAAATAAACTGTCAGGACTCTCAAAATAAAAAGATTTTGCACAGCAAAGGAAACAATCAACAAAACAAGGTCTACTGAATGGGAGAAGATATTTGCAAATGATATATCTGATAAGGGATTAAAATCCAAGATATATAAAGAACTCATACAGAGTGGTGGGGGGTGGGAGGGATGGGGTAGCTGGGTGATAGACATTGAGGAGGGTATGTGCTATGGTAAGTGCTGTGAATTGTGTAAGACTGCTGAATCACAGACCTGTACCTCTGAAACAAATAATACATTATATGTTAAAAAAAAAAATAGGGAAAATGAAGGGGGGGAAATCGGAGGGGGAGATGAACCATGAGAGACCCTGGACTCTGAAAAACAAACTGAGGTAGTTCTAGAGGGGAGGGGTGGGGGGATGGGTTAGCCTGGTGATGGGTATTAAAGAGGGCACATACTGAATGGAGCACTGGGTGTTATATGCAAACAATGAATCATGGAACACTACATCAAAAACTAATGATGTAATGTATGGTGATTAACAGAACATAAAAAAACTCATACAACTCGAAAAAAAAATCCATTTAAAAAATAGAAGACATAAACAGACATTTTTCCAAAGACATAAAAATGGCCAATAGAAACATGAAAATATGTTCAAAATCATTAATCATCAGGGAAAGGCAAATCAAAACCAAAATGGCATATCACCTCACACCTGTCAGAATGGCTAAATTGAAGAAGACAAGAAACAAGTGTTGGTGAGGATGTGAAGAAAAAGGAACTCTCATGCACTGCTGGCAGGAATGCAAACTGGTGCAACCACTGTGGAAAATAGTATGGAGGTGCCTCAAAAAATTAAAAACAGAAATACTATATGACCCAATAATTCCACTATTTGGTATTTACCCAAAGAAAATGAAAACACTAATTCAAAGAAATGTGCACCCATATATTTATCACAGCATTAATTACAATAGTCAAGATACGGAAGCAACCCAAGCGTCTAATCATAGGTGAATGGATCAAAAAAAAATGGTCTGGTCCAGGGTTTCAAGGTGGGGCGGGAAAGTAAACCATGTTGTTCCCCAGCTTTTCTCTAGCTCCTCCCCACTGCCATTCTCAGTGTTGGGGGTAGGGATTTCCTTTGTTACCGTGTCTCCATCTCTCTTGCCATTCTATCTTTGGTTGTTCAGTAGCTGTTTGGTCAGCCCTCATTTGTTCTTCAGGAGGAATTTTTCTATTTACAGGTGTAATTTGGTGTGTTCTGTGAAGGAAGTGAGTTCAGGGTCTTCCTGCATTGCCATCTTGAACCAGAACTCAATCATGTGATTTTTATCCTTTCTCTTGACGATTGGTGCATCATGTTGATTAATCTGTGAGTACTGAACCACCCCTGCATCCCAGGAATACATCTTACTTGATCATGGTGAATGACTTCAATGTATTGTTGGATTCTGTTTCCTAATATTTTGTTGAAGATTTTTGCATCTATGTTCATCAGAGATATCTGCATGTAGTTCCCTTTTTTATAGTGTCTTTATCTGGTTTTGGCATAAGGGTAATCCTGGTTTTGTAAAATGAATTTGGAAGCTTTCCTTCCTCTTCTATTTTTTGAAACAGTTTGAGAAGAACAGACATTAACTTTAAATGTTTGGTAGAATTCACCTGTGAAGCCTTCTAGTCCTGGACTTTTGTTTGTTGGGAGTTTTTTTTTTACTACTAATTTAATTTCATTGCTGATAATTGATCTGTTCAATTTCTATTTCTTTGTGGCTTAGTTTGGGGGGGCGGTTAGAGGCTATTTTGTATAAGTATTATTATCCCAGCTTTCCTTTCACTTACCTTACACGATAAATGCATTTCCAGCCCTTTACTTTCAATTTGCTTGTATTTTTAGGTCTGAAATGTGTCTCTTATAAGCAGTTTATCGATAGGTCTTACTTTTTTTTTTGAGATTTTATTTATTCATTTGAGACACAGAGCTACAGGGGGAGGGTGCAAGCACATAAGAAGGGGGAGGCAGAGGCAGAGGAGAAGCCGATTCCCCACTGAGCCAGGAGTCCAATGTGGTGCTTGATCCCAGGACGCTGGGATCATGACCCGAGCTAAAGGCAGACGCTTAACCATCTGAGCCACTGAGCAGCCTTGGGTCTTACTTTTTTAACCATTCAGTCATCCTGTATCTTTTGATTGAAGCATTTAGTTCATTTATATTCAAAGTAATTAATAGGCATGTACTTATTGCCATTTTGTTACTCATTTTATGGTTGTATTGTAACTCTTCACTGTTCTTTCTTCTCCTGCTTTCTTGTGGTTTGATGGCTTTCTTTAATGATATGCGTTGATTACTTTCTCTATATTTTTTGTATATCTATTACAGGTTTTAATTTGCAGTTACCGTTAGGTTTATATATAATATCTAATGCATATAGCAATCTATACAAGGATGATGGTCACTTAAGTTTGAATCTATTCTAAAAGCACTAAATTTTTACTACCCCTCCCCCTTGTTTTAGGCATATGGTGTCATACTTCACATCCTTTTATTTTGTGAATCCCATGACTGATTTTTTTAGATATACTTGATTTTACTACTTTTGTGCCTTAACTTCCATACTGGTTTTATAAGTGATTAACCTACTAATTTTATTATGTATATATGTGCCTCTGAAATTTTTTCCTTTTTATTTTTCTTAACTCATGCTTATGGTCTTTCCTTTTCAGAGAATCCCATTTAACATTTCTTGTAAGGCTGGTTTAGTGGTGATGAATTCCTTTAACTTTTGTTTGGGAACCTCTTTATCTCTCTCTCTCTCTCTCTCTCTCTCTTTTCTGAATGATAGCCTTGCTGGATAGAGTATTCTTGGTTGCAGGTTTTTTTCTTTCATCACTTTGAAGATACCATGCCACTCTCTTCTGCCCTGCAAAGTTTCTGCTGAAAATCCACTAAAAGCTTTTAGGGTTTCCCTTGTATGTAACTGTTTTTTTCCCCCCTTGTTGCTTTTAAAATTCTCTTTATCTCTCCCTTTTGCCAATTTAATTATTATATGTCTTGGTGTGGACCTCCTGTGGTTGATTTTGTTGGGGGCTCTCCGTGGCTTCTAGATCTGAATATCTGTTTCCTTCCCTAGATTTGGGGAGTTTTCAGCTATTATTTCTTCAGATACATTTTCTGTCCCCTTTTCTTTCTCTTCTCCTTTTGGGATCCCAATAATGCAAATGTTATTATGCTCAATGGTGTCACTGAGTTCTCTTAACTTACTCTCATATTTTACTATTCCTTTTTCTTATTCAGCTTAGTTGCTTTCCATTACTCTGTCTTCCAGCTTGTGGATACATTTTTCTGCTTCCTCTAATGTACTATTTACTACCTCTATTGTATTTTTAATTTCAGTTATTGAGTTCATCATCTATAATGGGGTTTTTTTATATTTTCTCTCTCTTTGTTGAAGATCTCACTGAGATGGTACTCTTTTCTCAAACCCAGTATCTTTATGATCATTACTTTAACGTCTCTGTCAGGCATATTACTCATCTCCATTTTGTTTAGCTCTCCTGTTGTGATGTTGTCCTGTTCTTTCATTTGGGACATATTCCTCTGTCCCCTCATTTAGCCTAACTCTGTGTCTATTCCTATGTGTTAGGAAAGTCAGCTATATCTCCTGCTCTTAAAATAGTGGCCTTATGATAGCAGAGATCCTCCGATGCCCAGTAGTGCGGTGTGCCCTGTTTACCAGAATCTGTTGCTTTGGCGGTATCTCCCATGTGTCTTATGTGTGCTCTACTATTGTGGCTGAGCCACTTTTTCCTTCAATCCTGTCATCTGCACTGGCTTTCTTTGCTTACTGTGGGCAAGGTTTGGTCCCTGTGCTATTAAGGGGCCAGTATGGGACTGTCTTGGGGTTGAGTTTCGTTGAACCAAATGTTTACCAGAAGTGGAGTTGCACAAAACTGCAGGGTGTTCTCCCTGAATTATCCCCTGAGAGGATTTTCTTAGTGGGCAGGGGCTGTAGTCAGACCAGATGTCTTGCTGCAGTCTGTCTGTTGAGGTTGCAGTGACTATCAGGCTCTCTCTATGCTGCCCCTTTTGAAGTGTTTGTTGATAGGTGGGGTTTGTAGTCAGAACAGATATCTTACCTCAGCCCACTGCTATAGCTGCAGTTGAACTTGTGTATGTATTTATTTCCCTCCCCACCCCCCTAGGGCACAACTCACTTTGGGGTGGTGCTGGCCACTGTTAGGTGTGCTTGCACAATGCTGTGCTTGTGGCATCACTTAGGATGGATGCCTACCAACTGACATGGGTTGGATGGGGTGAATTCACAGCAGATTGTGGGGTTGGGCTACCTTAACAGGGTATACACTGCTCTACTTGTGGGAAGAGACCTGGAACTGCTTTTGAGGAGCTTCCACCCAGTGGGGCAGGTTGGATGGGGTAGATCCACAAGAGAACATGAGGGTGGGATACACCGTTAGCAAGCTAGGTGGAGAGTGTTTGCACTGGTTCCCTTAAATATCCATCTATCTAGGCTGGTGGACAGCAAAGAGAAATCATGCCAACCAGCTCTTTTGTTTTTGGAGAAATCTCCTAAAGATTCCTGCCCCTTCTGCACACACTCTGACATTAGTAAATAAATCTCCTTTCTGTATACCCCCAGGCATTTTCCAAACTGTTGTTTCTGTGCTGTATCTCAGTGTGGCTGTTTATTATACTGTCTTTTTATGGGCAGGGCCTCAGTTTCCTATCTCCTTCCAGCTCTCTCAGAGCAAAGCCCACTGATTTTTAAAGTTCCTAGTGTTAAGCCCCACTGATTATAAAAACTTACAAAGTTAAGCCTTCTATTTTTCAAAGCTGAATATTGTGGGGATTTGTCTTCCTAATGTAGGTCTGCTATGCCTGAGGTACCTGGTGTGGGGTCTGCTCCTTTCCCTTCCCCATACTTTCAATGCCTCTCTTTTTTGTGGTTAGTTTTACAGGTTAGTTAATTCCCAACTGGGTCTCTGCCCTTCCTACAGTTTTTCCATGTGGTCTTCTTTCTACAAATAGCTGTGAAGAGTCTGTTCTGCCAGTCTTCAAGTCATTTTATGGGTTATTTATACTGATGTGGTTGTTACCTAGGTGTATCCATGGGCTGAGTTCAGCTTAGGATCTTCCTACTCTGCCATCCTCCCCTGTCCCATTTTGTTGTTGTTGTTGTTGTTGTTCCTTTGTTCCTTCTTTATTGCTTTCTTTTGTATTAAATGAATGTTTTCTAGTGCAACTCTTAATGTCTTTAGTGATATTTTAGCTATTTAAAAAATTTTAATGGTTGTTCTGGCAATTACCTTATGCAATAGATTCTGATGATTTGTGGTAATTATGTTCTATAGTCACTGTGTGTGTGTGCACACACGCACATGCACACACACAATTCAAATTACTCTGAGTCACTTATTTTCAGCCTGAAGAATTCCCCCTTACTATTTCTTGTAAAGCAGGTCTGTTAGTAATGGATTCTCTCCATTTTTATTTCTCTGGGAATGTCTTTTATTTCTTAACCTTCAATGTTGAAAGATGGTTTTGCTGGATAAAAGATTTTGGCTGATGAGTTTGTTATTTTTCCCCTCTCAGTACTTTAAAGATGTCATACTGTTGCCTTCTTGCTCCATTGTTTCTAATGAGAAAGCAACTGTTAATCTTATGTAATTACCTTGCATATGACTGGTCATTTTCTCTTTCTGCTTTCTAGATTTTTAGTTTGTCTTTGTCTTTCAACGTTTTTTTACTATTGTGTCTGGATGTGGACCTTTTTATACTATCCTATTGGGAGTTGGTTGAGCTTCCTGGATGTGTAGGTTTGTGTTTTGTTTTGTTTAAGATTTTATTTATTTATTAGAGAGAACAAGCAGGGGGAGCGGCAGAGAGAGAGGGAGAAGCAGGCTCCCCACTGAACAAGGTGCCCAATGTGGGACTCGATCCCAGGACCCTGGGATCATGACCTGAGCTGAAGGCAGACACTTAACTGACTGAGCCACCCAGGCGTCCCTAGATTTGTTTTAAATCAAATTTGAGAAACTTCTGACCATTATTTCTTCAAATATTTTTTCTACTTTTTTCTCCCTCTCCTCTCCTGTGGTTCTCCCATTATGTATATGTTGTTGTACTTAAGTTGTACCACATATCCCTAAGGATCTATTTTTTTTCTCTCTATTCTTCAGAATGTATAATCCCTATCAGCTTATCTTCAAATAAGCTGATATGCCCACTCAGATCTATTGAGCACCACTAGTAAACCTTTCAGTTATTGTCCTTTTCAACTCTAGAATTGTCTTGTACTTGTTTTTTTTTTAATAATTTCTCTGAATTGATGATCTTTGATGAGATTTTGTCAGAATACCTTTATCTCTTGAAACAAAGTTTCCCTTATTCCTTGAACATATTTATATAACTGTAGTTTTAATGTTTTTGTCTACTAGATCTGACACCTTGACATACTTTGAGGCAGTTTCTCTTGGTATTTTGGGGTTTGTTTTTTTCCTAATCTTACTTTCCTGTTTCTTTGCGTGGATCATATTTTTTGTTGTTGTTGAAAACTGGACATTTCAGATAATATATTGCAGTAGCTTTATGTACTGATCTCCCCCTATAAATCTTGATGGTGTTCTGTTTGCTTGTTCATTTGTTTAGTGACTTGGCTGGGCATTTTAGTAAAGTCCATTTCTCCTGGGGTGTGCAGATTCTGATGTTACTCCACAGAAAGTGTAATCTTGGGCATTCATGCAATCACCCTGAGATGACAGTGGTTTTATCAAGGTTCTCTTTTATTGTCTCTTATCCTGATATCTCTGTTAAGCTCTCTGCATCTGTGGGTGTAACATCAAGTGGCTTGTCCAAAGTTTGAAGGGTCCCACAATGAAATTAAGTCAATAATCTCAGGGCCCCTAGGAATCTGTCCAAAGATTTGGAGAATATTGTGAAATATTTTAACATTTTGGGCTATCTGGTGTAAGTAGGTTTGAATCTATCCTGAGGTGGTAGCTCCATATCTCATTCAATCAGTCTCTTAGTCTTGAGAATAGATCAGTTCAGTTAAAGGTTGTGTTTCGGGTCAGTGGTGGTGACCTAACCCAAGTTAAGTCTATATGGTGCAAGTGTTTGCATCAGGTATTTAATAAGTAAGGAGAAAAAATAATTGTTTCATGTTTGTTCATTAAGGTATACTTTACCAAATTGCTGGAAGTCATAGTTAGCTTACAAGAATATTTCCTTAAATCTGGAAAACAAAAGATTAAAGAACCAGCAATGTTTCAAAAAGAGGTCATAAAAAATTATAATCATCCTCATCTGTTCACTCAGTCATATGTAATCAATTACTGATCTTTTTTAAGCAGTTTTGTGAATCCACTTTTTCCTTAGTGTTCTGAGTTTTTACCCAATTCAGTGGTATGACCTAAAAATGATCAGAAGCCTGTACTTGTCAGAGACCCTTCCATGAATCTCCATGAAGATAAAGTACTTTTGGAAAAGCATCAGACTAAAACAATAATTGTTTATAAATGACAAAAGACTTAAAAATGTTAATGGTTAAGGATCTGATGAGAGTTTATTTTAATGCAATTAACAAAGAAATTTGGTTATTTGTGTGACATACAATTTAAGATAACTGGAATTATGTCTGATAACATTATAAATCAGATTTTTAGGAATTTCATATAACTTCTAGAACACTTATATTAATAATATATATCCATACGAGGGTATCTATAAAGAAGGTATAGCATTATTTCTTATTTGACTATACTTCTCATGTAATTTAAGACATCAAATAAGTCTAGTTTAATGTCTCTTTATAAAGAGAGAAAACAAAAATTTTAATATGTTCCAGTGACTCTCTGAAAACTCTCAAAGTTCCAATTCAAAAAGACTTCATTTAGAATTTGATTTGAGAAAGTCTGTCAAAAATACCAAAAGGTTTTGGACACTTAACTAAATAGGATCACAGAACATTATGAAACAATACTTCATTATTTAACCAAAGTGACAAAAGATTTTAAAGGCAAATGCAGAGGGTTACATAGTTTTATGCAAACCTAGCTCTTAATATTGAGAAGACAGTTTTCTTAAGTAATCAAAGACCTGATTAAGACAACATGAAACATGGGAAATTATTTTATAAAACACAAAATCTTGGCTTTCTAGTCAGATTGCTTAAAAGGTAAAAATCTTCCACTATCTCTTATCAGAAGCAAACCAATACTCCAAGAAAACTTTGTCCTTTTAGCAGATGCAAGAAAATTACATAAGCATGCTACTGATATTAAAGCTTAAAAAAATCCTTGTAATAACAATTCAATTTTAGCTAACTTGACCACACATGGTAAAATTCTCTCTCTCTCTCTCTCTCTTCCCAACTTGCTATACCACTTTGTTCTTTATTTTCCTTCCCATTCTGACATCACCAGCTTTACTTTAAGATAAAATTACTTTTTATTTCCCTTCACAAAAATGTATCTCCATAGTTCATGAACATTTTGTACTCAAAAGCACATCCTATTTCCCTTGCATACAGAGTTTCCCTTATTATTTCTAAAAGTTTTAATCACATATGTCAATTAGAATGCTTAACGCTTAAAAACTTTAATTTCAAGTAAAAACTAAGAAGTAAGCAATTGTGAGCTGTTACACCAACTTTCTTTAGAGTGATAAAATTATGAATAAGTTTCAAAATTTCTAGAGACATGTCTTTCTTCAGAGCACAATTTTTCAATAGGGCATAAGACGTGTTTACTAGGGAGCCTGGGTGGCTCAGTTGGTTAAGCAACTGCTTTCGGCCCAGGTCATGATCCTGGAGTCCCGGGATCGAGTCCCACATCAGGCTCCCTGCTCGGCGGGGAGTCTGCTTCTCCCTCTGACCCTCTTCCCTCTCGTGCTCTCTATCTCTCATTCTCTCTCTCTCAAATAAATAAATAAAATCTTTAAAAAAAAAAAAAGATAAACTCTTAAAAAAAAAAAAAAAGACGTGTTTACCAATACACCCAAATATCATTAGTCCCTCTGTACTAAGAGGTCAAAAGTAGGTAGACAAACCTGCTTAGCAATTAATGTTTTAGTATTTTAACTTATTTGGCAATGATCTAGACAGTGAGTTCCCATCATTTAACTCAGCGAAATTCTAAAAGTAGAATTGATCAAAGGTTTGGGAAACTATTTTTAAGTAGACATGCCATAATTGTTCCTGAAAAGATCACCTAAAAACTGTTATCCCACTTAGACCTGTCTAAATCATTTGATCCCAGCAATTATATTTAGACTACCCATGAAAATTTCATTAGACAGTTGACAAAATCACCTGTTATCCCAACAAATTTATTGCCAACAAATTTTGTAATAGAGAAAGCATAAAATTAAGTGACTAATAAACTCGGGTGGAATAAAAGATGTTTATCTGCATTATATTTAATGCTGACAACTCTAAATACATACCTACTTTAAACAAATGAAACTAACTAGTTTTTATTTACTAAAGATTATCCCAGATCATGTGAACTTGACAATTATTTGGGTTAGTTACTGTATTTCACATTTTTAGGAACACCTAAATCGTATGTGCTTATTTTTAAGCTAATTAAATAGAGCTGTTTTACAAATAAATTTGGCAGTTCCATTCAAAGGTAGAAAAATAGCACACATCTGCAACATACATGTATAGACATACACAGACTCAAACAGAAATCTTACATCTTTCATTCCAAAATTTTAGCCATGAATTGGGTACAATATAAAACTCAGTAGTTTATAAATAACAGTTGAATCCAAATGGTCTCTGGCAGAGGAAAAAGTAAAGATTACCCACTCCAGTGGCTAAAGCTTTTTACTAATTTTGGAGACTTTTAAAATTATATTTGTTCTTGACAAGTAATCTTAAGGAAGCTGTGGACTAGATTTTGGGCAAAAGAGCTTTTTTAGCAGCTTATATTTTAAAAGACCTCTTTTGGTTTTGGGTTTTGGGTTTCTGTTTTTCTTTTTCCCTTCATTCTCCAGTGATTGTGGGCAGAGCTTTAAGTTATCTCTTGGGGTGTTTACATTTCAAAGTCATGGTGAGATTTACATTTTCAAGAGACAGAGAAAAAAAAAGTAAATTTTATCCTAGAAGGTTTAGTGCCTTTTGGATCCTTTTGGTAGCCCCAATTAAAATGGACTAGTGCCATCCTATAATTAGGGGAATGCCATGTAAAGAACAATTCTCTGGACTCAAGGTCAAGTGGAGCATCTTCAGAGTTGGAAACAAAGAGGGGTCATTTGGGTCTCTATTTGGGGAAATGATAAAACCCATTGGAACATGCCAGTTTTGTGCAGGAGGAGGTGGGCTTCACATTAATGTTTTCTATTCACTGAGAGCCCTAGCTGTGATCACTGTGATGGAAGCATGGGTATGGAGACAGGTAATAAATATCCAAGTGAGGAGTAGGAGGACTCTGGTTTGAGCATCAGGGTCTCTAAGGGGACTTTGCCTTCCCTTTTCTTCTTTCCTTCAGCAGGGACCTCAATAACCCTGTCAGCTTTTCCCTTGGTGACAGGAATGCCTCATGGGGTGTGCTGTTCAGTTCTGGTCCATTCAGGGAAAAGCCAAAGAGGCTCGGAATCTGTGGTATCTTGGAGGAAAGGGGCATAAAGCCCAGATGGATCTTTAAGAAAGTTATAGATGGCAGGGTCTTTAGAGATACTGCCCAGCTAATACATTTCATCCAGTATGAGTGAAAATTTAGACCCTGTTCCAAACAAGAAAATCCATAATAGTCAATTAGCTCCCCTCTCTCCTGCCTGCTGCATAAAATCTTTAAGAAAGGTTTAAATTTCAGTTAAGGTATAGTTTTTTATCTCAGTTTCTACTTCTTGTTTTTATCTGGTTATTTTAATCTTACGTGTTATCAGAAATTTTTGGATAATGTCACTGCGAGCCTTCCTTAATAGGTGGCTGCTTTCCTTTCCAGAGTGTCCCAAGAGATCTCTCTGGGATTGGGTCTGCCTCCACTAGCCTGATATGCGCAGTGTTTTGGAGAGCCCCAGACCTCTAGAGTGTAATATTAGTCTTGACATGTTGGTATATGGCACTGAGTAATGTCCAGGAAGCATTCATGGGGTTTTGCTTTTATCAGAAAGTTGGCATGCTTCCTCAGGGTTCTTGGGAGGCGCTGGACATTTATATATGTCCACTAATTTGTTAGCAACATCGCAGTGGGGATTGATCCCATGATATCCCATGGGGTCAGGGGATGAAGAGCAACAGTAGTGAGTGAGGTGCTGACAGAGAGACCATAAGCGTCTGTTGTATTTTCCCTCGGGTGCCACCATTGGTTTCTGGTTGCAAGGCTCTTTCACTCTTCTGCATTAGGACACATATTCCAAGCATGACCCACTGACTCAGTGGCCACAAGTGGAGGTCTCCTTGTCCTCCTCGCCTACAGGAATGTTTTCCTTGTGCCTTTAGCCCAGAACCTCCCTGTGGGCAGTGACGATAGCCTTATAATCCAAACACTCTCCTTATCTATCCCTGGCCTTGAGGCATGAAGGACCCTCATGCACATTAATAATCAACTAAGGCCTTTATTGTCTCATTGACTGTGTGGCCTTGATCAGCCTGCTCTGGGCAGATATTGAATTATTATGGCAGCTGTGACCTTTGGGTTGGATACAACCAGCAACACACTACTGAGGCAGTATGCAAATCACATTGCAGCATGACAGACCCCCAGCGAGTGGGGCTCTTTTTCCAGATGGTGGTTCCCACCTGGGATAAGTGCCTAGTCAAGTGAGTTTTAGGAATAGGGCATTCCCCCTGGTTAATCCCGATTGTTTTGTGCCAGTATCAGCCTATCATAACCAATGCTGGGTTAGACAGGCCCTCGCCGTTCTTATTATGATTGCAAGACCCCCTTTAGCAATAACCATCAAGAAACCTTGAAAAGTAAAGGTTTATTATTTATAGAATCTGGACATTATACTGAACACCTGGGGCCACACAGGTCATGGGAAGTGGGGAGAGATGGGACCTGAGGTTCTGCTTTTATTGGGGATGAGGGTAGGGGCCTAGGGTTTCACAGACTCATTCTTTAATGGTGAATTTAAAACATAGGAATGGGAATTTACAGTGTGGGAAGAGAAAAAACAAGTGGCCCAAACGACCAGTTATTGAAATCAACAAAGATCTCAAACAAAGAAGCCTTGGTGGGGGCAGGTGGCCTGATTCTTTATCTAGTTGAGTGGCTGGTAATGTGTTTATTAGAGATAGCCATCTTTGAAGTGGGTGTCTCAGCAATCAAAGCTTAAATCAGGCACTTGTATTAACAAAAAAAAAAAAAAAACCCTCTCAGGGTTTACGCTATGGGATGGGTGTGTGATATGTGTAGGGATGTGTTTTAGGTGTGTTTTATATATAAGTATGTATATTATGAATGAGGAATGGTGCTTGTTTTTCCTTTGGTAATTTTGTCCATCCTGATAAAAAAAAAAAAAATTCAGCTCACCTAAAGACTATAAATATAAGAAAAACACGAATACGCTAAGAAAGCTCTCCGTGATGAGCTGAAATTCCAATTACTGTGAGTTTATAACATGCATACAGTAGCAATCTAGAGTGAGAGTTGGATCTCTAGGACCTCTTTAGAAATTATTTGTCAAAACTATGCCTGATTTTTTTTATTTAATTTCAATTAGCCAACATATAGTACATCATTAGTTTCTGATGTAGTGTTCAATGATCCATTAGTTACATATAACACCCGGTGCTCATCACGTCACGTGACTGATTTTTAAGATCAAGAAACTCAAGGTCAAATTAGTTTTATGATTTTATAAAGACTACATAGCTGATTAAACAATGAATTTAGGACAGCTCTCTCACTCACCAGTCCAGTGAATTTCAGTTATACCATGTTACCATATCTGGAAAAAAGAACAAAACAACTCTCTTTGGATTGAGAGTCCATAGATAATATTGAAAACAAATCAGAACTGATATGAGAGTCTATATTTTAAATCTTGATTATCATCAATTGAATTATTTTTAGGGGGGGAATTTTCCTCATCCTCAAATGAAGGGTAATTGTGGAGCTGTGGGACTTTCACTATAAAGCAAACCCTGACACAGACTCCAGGTGAGAAAGGAATGTTGTAAAGCTGAAGATGCCCTGTGTATCAGGAGATGATCTTGTAAAGAGGAATGAACCCCTTACTGGGGAGAACAGGTGTTTGTTTCAAAAGAACCAAAGTGAAGGAAACGGTCAGGGTCTTAATGAGAGGGGGCCAATTCTGAGGTCTACAGCAGGCCACAAATCATAACGAAGGAGGTAGGGCCACTGGGAAGAATGTCATGGTTTTTTGAAGATGGGGAATGAGTCTTTGGAAATCTGGAAAATGTGCAGGAGGGCCAAATAAGACCAAGCACTAGGTGGTTTTTCTAAGATGCTGGACAGTACAGAACAAAGAGAGACCTTGGAGTCAGAAGAGATACTTTCACTTCCTGACCCTGTGACTAGCTCCGTCTCTTCTCTAGTAAAATGAGAATAATAATACCTGCACAGAAGTTTGCCATGAAGGCACAGGTTTTAGAGCAGGTAAAGGCCCTCGGGTATTGTCTTCTTAGGATAAATGGTAGCTTTATTTAGAGTCAAGCTATGTAGGAGGGAGCAGTTCCAAGGGGAAGCCTCTAACTTTGATATTCTACAGCTCTCCTTTGAGTCCCTGGACTCTGACCCCGACTTTATCTCCATGTTTGCCACCTACACACTCTGCCTTTCTGACTCCAGATTTTAAATTATTTTTAACTTGTCAAATTATCCCCCACCTACACAGAGTCTAGCAGTCTGTTCTGGCTTGCCATGTCCTGTCCTGCCACACTCAATGTTAACTATGTGGGGTTCAGAGAAGTTGTCAGAATCTGTTAAAAGGTACATGTCTCTTTGCATGCTTTGAGATGTTCAGACTTTTCACACTCCTTCATTTCTAAAACTGATAGAGTACTGATAGAACCCTCAGTAAAGTGTGGCTACCGATGGGGTTAAAATCATCAACTAAGTTCATATTTTGAACTTAGATTGTGTTTAGGATATACCTTTTTGTTAACAGATCATCAAGATGCAATAGGCTTACAACCGCAGCATTATAATTGAAGGGCTTTGGGGTGGGGGGAATCAGCATTTCCAATTATTTAGCATGTAACTGGATGAGAAAATATTTTCAAGAAATGCCAACATTTTTTGAATTTATCTTAAATAGGTATTATATTCTGTATTGTACCAAGATAATAGCATTATTGTAAAGAAAGTGGGAAAGGTATGGCTAAACTATTTTACATATCTATAATAAAATTCTATGTTTTTATTGGAAAATGGGTATCTAAGATAATATACGATGCCATGTGTTTTTGTTTGTTTGTTTTTTTAATTTTATTATGTTATGTTAGTCACCATACAATACATCATTAGTTTTTGATGTGGTGATCCACGATCCATTG
Source organism: Eumetopias jubatus (assembly GCF_037043125.1). Classification (NCBI taxonomy): domain Eukaryota; kingdom Metazoa; phylum Chordata; class Mammalia; order Carnivora; family Otariidae; genus Eumetopias; species Eumetopias jubatus. The sequence continues at coordinate 102,458,841 of NW_028274819.1, forward strand.
TTTGCGTATAACACCCAGTGCTCCATGCAGTACTTGCCCTCCTTAATACCCATCACTGGGCTAACCAGTCCCCCCTCCCCCTTCCCTCTAAAACCCTGTTTGTTTCTCAGAGTCCATAGTCTCCCATGGTTCATCTCCCCCTCCGATTGCCCCCCCTTCCTTTTTCCCTTCCTTCTCCTAATGTCCTCCATGCTGTTCTTTATGTTCCACAAATAAGTGAAACCATATGGTAATTGACTTTCTCTGCTTGACTTATTTCACTTAGCATCATCTCCTCCAGTCCCATCCATGTTGATGTAAAAGTTGGGTATTCATCCTTTCTGACGGCTGAGCAATATTCCATTGTACATATGGACCACATCTTCTTTATCCATTCATCTGTTGAAGGGCATCTCGGCTCTTTCCACAGTTTGGCTGGACATTGCTGCTATGAACATTGGGGTGCATAGGGCCCTTCTTTTCACTACATCTGTGTCTTTGGGGTAAATACCCAGTAGTGATGCCATGTGTTTAAGTGTGTACAAACTAATATGTATGTCCCTTTAAGGGATCTGTACTTTCAGGGAGCTCCTTTTCTTCAAGGTGTACAGAACAGTCTGGCCGCAAATGTGAAAAATGACACTCTGTCCAGGTTTTTTTTTTTTAAGTCAGTTTATTGAGGTATAATTTATAGATAGTAAAATTCAGCATTTTTTGTATATAGTTCTGAGTTGGTTTTTTTTTTTTAAGATTTTATTTATTTGACAGAGACAGTGAGAGAGGGAACACAAGCAGGAGGAGTGGGAGAGGGAGAAGCGAAGCAGGCTTCCCGCAGAGCAGGGAGCCCGACGTGGGGCTCGATCCCAGGACCCCGGGATCATGACCCGAGCCGAAGGCAGACGCTTAACCATCTGAGCCACCCAGGCGCCCCGAGTCTGCACCATTTTTGCATCTTCTTTATCTTTCATCAGTCGATGGACATTCGGGCTCTCTCCATAGTTTGGCTATTGTTGATAATGTTGCTATAAACATCGGGGTGCATGTACCCCTTCAAATCTATGTTTTTGTATCCTTTGGGTAAATACCTAGGAATGCAGTTGCTGGATTGTAGGGTAGCTCTATTTTTAACTTTTTGAGGAACAATCCATACCTTTTTCCAGAGCGGCTGCACCAGTTTACATTCCCACCAACAGGGCAAGAGGGATTCCTTTCTCCGCATCCTCGCCAACACTTGTTGTTTCTTGTATTGTTAACTTTAGCCATTCTGACCAGTGTGAAGTGGTATCTCATTGCGGTTTTGATTTGTATGTCCCTGATAATGTTGAGCATTTTTTCATGTCATCTCCTCCCATTCTGTGGGCTGTCTTTTAGTTTGCTGTGCAGAAGCTTTTTATCTTGATGAAGTCGCAATAGTTCATTTTTGCTTTTGTTTCCCTTGCCTCCAGTGTCTAGTAAGAAGTTGCTGTGGCCAATGTCAAAGAGGTTGCTGCCTGTGTTCTCCTGTAGGATTTTGATGATTTCCTGTCACACATGTAGGTCTTTCATTCATTTTAAATTTATTTTTGTGTGTGGTGTAAGAAAGTGGCCCAGTTTCATTCTTCTGCATGTTGCTGTCCAGTCTTCCCAATACCATTTGTTGAAGAGACTGTCTTTTTTCCATTGAATATTCTTTTCTGCTTTGTCAAGGATTGACTATAGAGTTGAGGGTCCTTTTCTGGGTTTTCTATTCTGTTCCATTGATCTATATGTCTGTTTTTGTGCCAGTAGCCTGTCTTGATTACAGCTTTGTAATATAGCTTGAAATCAGGAATCATGATACCTCCAGTTTTGTTTCCTTTTCAGGATTGCTTAGGCTATTCAGGGTCCTTTGTGGTTCCAGACAAATTTTAGGATTGTTCTAGCACTGTGAAAAACGCTGGTGGTGTTTTGATTGGAATTGCATTAAATGTGTAGATTGCCTTGGGTGGTATAGACATTTTAACAATGCTTGTTCTTCCAATCCAGGAGCATGGGATACTTTTCCATTTTTTGTGTCCTCTTCAATTTCTTTCATAAGTGTTCTATAGTTTTCAGAGTACAGATCTTTTAACTTTTGGTTAGGTTTATTCCCAGGTATCCTATTGGTTTTGGTGCAATTCTAAATGGGATCAATTCCTTTATTTCTTTTTCTGCTGCTTCATTATTGATGTATAGAAATGCAATAGATTTCTGTACACTAATTTTTATATCCTGTGACTTTGCCAAATTCTGTAGTTTTTGGTTTTTTTAAGACCTTCTAATGGATGTGTCATAGTCTCTCATTATAACTTTAATTTTTATCATAAATTGTAACTCATTTAATTTTTATTTCCCCAATGTCCAGTGATGTTAAGCATCTTTTTATATGTTCATTTGCTATCTTTGGTGAAATGAATAAACTTTTGCCCACTCCCTAATTGGACTGTTTATTTTCTTATTGAGTCTTGGGAGAAATATATATATATATTCATGTGTGTATATGTGTATGTTTGAGTCCAAAGTCTTGAGGACTGGAAACACATCTGGGGGCAAGAAAAAATAGGTGTCTCATTTTAAGTAGTGAGACCAAATTCACCCTACCTTCACCTTTGTATTCTCTCTGGCCTCCGTGGATAGGATGATATCGATCTACACTGGTGAGGGGTGAGGATGAGGGTGATCTTTACTCAGTCTACTTGGAATCATTAATCTCTTCTGGAAACACCCTCCTAGATATTCCCCCCAAATAATATTTTACCAGCCATTTGGGCATTTTTAAGCCCAGTCAAGTTGACACTTAAAATTAACCATCACAGCTACCAGAGACATAGTTGACCTCTGTGACTGTCCCTGTCTGATAATTCCAATATCTGGGTCATCTCTAAGACTGATTCTATTGTTTGCCTTGCTCTTTACCATGGATTATTTTTCCTTATTCATTTTGTGTGTTTCATAATTTTTTTTATTTATTACCAAACATAAAGTTGAGAACAGTATACACTGAAATAAATAGTATTTATGCACAGAAAAGTTATACCCTTTCTTCTAGGCCATTAGTGCGCGTGATGGGGAGGGGAGATTCACTTAGTTTAGTCAGGAGTTGAGCTGGGTTTGGGTTTTGGTTGTTGTGATGGTGACCTTGGGTTCACCATCAGCTTCAAAATTCTCTGGACTTACTGGTATTTAGGGTGGGTATCCTTTCAAGAAAGGGTGTCTCTCCGTGTATCTCTTTCATTCTTAGTGTCCCTTCCCTATGTCTTACAATGAGTCTTTCTCCAAGCCCTTGCTCCTTCTCTCATGGTTGAGTGCTGTTGCTTTGCAGTTGGTGCTGTCTACCCTGCTGGGGAGAAGGAGTGGGATTCTCTGGTGTTCTGACTCAGCCTCAGTCTTAGGCACAATTTGTGTCCCTAGTTTGGTTGGGGGGTGAGGGGGGGTTGTGTAGTGGATTTCTCAGTGATCCTGCCTCCCTCCCTGCAACATTAGGAAGTCCCTAATGGTCTGGGTCCAGGTCAGTTTCCTGCCCTACCCCCACCCCCAGGAGCACACAGTTTTATTTCTCTTCCATTTCCCCAGCTACAGTCTGCCTTCCTTTGTGCTCTAGAAAGGCTAGGGTTCGTGTTCCTTTCCCAGTGGCATAAGGCCTTCGTTCTTAGTGGGGGAGGATGCAGGGCAGACTTTGCATCTTTCCCACCAAGGAGCTTCTCTCTCCTCCAGGCCTGCCCCACTGAGGAGGTTTAGTCCAATCGTTTGCACTGACACCAGTCTTCCTCATGAGTGCTTGGTGGAGATCCAAGGAGAAGAGCGGTCAGTAAGTACAAATGTTCCCTGTGTCTTCACTCCTAAGAGTTCTGTACTCTCACACACTCAGCCCACGCTCAGACTTTAGCAATTCATTTTTTTAAAAAATGTAACTAAATTCTTATTACTCATTGTTCCCTCAAAAGTCAGTGTTTGTGTCCCTTTTGTCCTTGGAAGTAGTCTTTCATTAGATTTTAAGTTAGACGTTTGGTCTGTGGCCCCAGTTTCTGGTAAGTTAAGCAACAGTTAGCATTTTGTAGATCATCTGGATTTTTCTTGTTTCTGTGGGAGTAATAATGTTCCTGTGGCTAAATACATCCTAGGCTGAAGTTAGAAGTCCTCTGGGGTTTATGTTAAAGGATATAAAAGTGTTTTAGGGAGACAAGACCCTTGAACCAGAGAAGAAAATCCTGTTTTTGTTGTTGTTGTTGTTGTTGTTAAATTTATTTATTTATTTTGAGGGAGAGAGAGTGGGAGAAGGGGCAGAGGCAGAGGGAGAGAGAGGATCCCAAGCAGACGCCCTGCGGAGCAGAGCTGAGGGGAGGCTGGATCCCATGACCCCGAGATCATGACCTGAGCTGAAACCAAGAGTTGGACACTGAGCCACCCAGGAGTCCCAGAAGACCCTAATTTAAAGAAAACCCATGCTCAGTGAGCTGACTGAACACTGTCTACAACGAAAAGTAAGTAATTGTGTGCTTTCTTCCTTTTTGATGGAGGAAGATGATGGCATTAAATGAGACTAAGAGAAGTTTTGCTCAGAATGTAAATTTGAGACTGTACACTAATTTCTAACTGAAAACAGTATATTTATCTAAATTAATGGACAGTATATTATAGTAAGTGCTAGGACAGAGGTTCTTAATCTTTCTTTTTGTGTGTGTGTGCCATAGAACCCTTTCATGATCTCTGAACCTTTTCTGTTATTAAATGTTATTAAATGCATGAATTAAAATATATAGGACTTCAAAGAAAACCATTTATATTGAATTACAGTTTTCAAAGTATTTCAAAGTCTGACATAGACCTATATGCCCTTCTATTTACCACATTAAATAAAAATACCTACTGTTAGGTCTAATAACTACAATTTCAAAGTAGTAACGAGAGTAAATGCTGGTTCATGATATCTGCAACAACTGTGATACGATACGAAATATTTGTGATTTCTAATCATTTGAATGTTAGATATCGCTAATACTATGGCACTATTATCTATTCAAAAAAATTTTAATGCTGAATTTTAGTGAGACACTAGTGAAAATAAAATTTAATCTTTTTTCCCAGCTAAGGTCACACCCTCCTTTGATTCTTAGCTATGGATCCCCCAAGGGAATGCTGGATTAAACAGTCTCTGTGCTGAAGCAGAGAACCATCAAAAGAAATCCGAGGTAAATCTAGCACTGTATGCTAACTCTGCTGGAATTAAAATTTAAAATAAAAAAGCAATCAGAGGTAGAGGGAGGAAAGTCAGAGAAGGGCTTTAGAGAGATTCCAGGTGGAGGTCACAACATCTATAAAAATACACAGTTGAGGATGAGTGTAGTACATTCAGAGAACTGAAAGTAATTTTGTATTTTGGAACACAACTGTTAACTACTACTAGTTACCTTTTACTGAGAACTTTTTAGATGCAGAGTACTGTGTTAAGTATATTAAAAACACTTTCATGTAATTAAGTCCTCACAATACCTCTTTGAGATAAACACACTTGATTCCCATTTTACAGATGAGGAAACTGGGCCCCAAAGCTTTTTAAATAACTTTCCTAAGGTCAAGTAGCTCATATGTTGCCGAGCATCTATTTAAACTTAAATCTCTTTCATCCAAAGCTCACAAAGGGCTTTGGGTGTGTCTTTGTCTCTGTGGGAAGGAGGCCTTTCAGTCTGGAAATGCTCCGGGATGAAGTCTTGGGGGCCATACTAAGTGTAGATTATATAGTGAAAACAAACTTTCCAGCTTCATCTCCTGCCTCCTCACATGTTCCTTAGCCACCCTGTACCACAGTCATCCCCAAACATAACTTGATTTTGCTACCTTTATGCTTTGTACCTGCTTCTTTCTCTGCCTTGCATGCCCTCCTTCCAGGTATGTCTGTGTCTCTTGGTTAACTAGAACTCAGACTTTGTGGTGAGCTCCTCTCTAGCCCACAAATGTAGATGCCATCCGTGTTTAAGAAAGCTTTCTAGAGGCAGGTGGGGGAGAAAGCAGGGTAAAGGCATTCCTAACAAGAAAAGAGAATACAATATGGAGTACAAGCAGCAAAGGGTAAAATGTTTTTAAAGCTGTCTTCTCGGTCAGGAAAAAAAAAAAAAAGTGGCATCCAAAGAGGAATCAAGAGGAAAATTAGATGGTTTACTGCCTGTATAACAAGATTGTTGAGCTTACTGAAAAAATAAAAGTGGTGTATGCTCACCAAAAAGACTACCACTTCTTGAACAATTCTGCCTGGGGGTTCGTTCAGCCTACATAATATGTTTATAATGTTTGATTCCTTTGCATCTCTAATCTTAAATTGTTTTTTTTTTTTTTTTAAAGATTTATTTATTTATTTGAGAGAGAGAGAGTACATGAGAGGGGGGAGGGTCAGAGGGAGAAGCAGGCTCCCTTACTGAGCAGGGAGCCCGATGTGGGACTCGATCCCGGGACTCTGGGATCATGACCTGAGCCGAAGGCAGTCGCTTAACCAACTGAGCCACCCAGGCGCCCTCTAATCTTAAATTGTTAAATACCAAACAAGAAAGTTAGTTTTAAAATCCTTTCTCCAACCACTTTTATAAATTTGAAACTTACAAAATCAGTAAGTATTGGTATTTATGCTTTATGGAAAATCCTTTTATCAAAAATCCATTTAACCAATATTTAATGAGAACCCTTAAAATGTGCCAGGCACTGTGGGAAGTCCTACACAGAGGTTGCAAATTTGCATCTCACAGTCATGTTTTATGTGCTCCAGATTTTTAAGAATATAAAAAATTCAAGAGATTCACATAATTATCTGGATTTTGTATAAACAAATAATAGATTTTGAAGTAAATAATATTTACCCCCTTCCTAAAAAGAGCATGCTCCTTCTGTCAAGTTACCAGAATGCAGGATTGAGTCAATTTAGTCTATATTGAGCTGTGTCTGGGCTTTGTTACAGCTTTACCTTGTCAGTTCATCATTGGCTTTAAAATTTTGAGAGTAACGTCAGAGCTTTCTCTCCAATAGAGCTTGGATCTGATCATGCGCAAGACTCCACAGATCCCTTCATGCTTCAGAAACCAGCCACCAAATTTCTAGTTCATGATGCTAGCTTCTTTGACTCTCTGGGGATTTCACATCTTCCATATCCATTTGTCTATTTACGGACACTTAGGTTGCTTCCACAACTTGGCTATTGTAAATAATACTACAATAATCATAGGGGTGCATATATCTTTTTGAATTAGTGATTTTGTTTTCTTTGGCTAAATACACAGTAGTGCAGTTACTAGATCATATGGTATTTCTATTTTTTTAAGATTTATTTATTTTAGAGAGCAGGGGGAGGGGCAGAAGGAGAGGGAGAGCAAATTCTCAAGCAGACTCCCTGCTGAGCACAGAGCCCGACACAGGGCTCAGTCCTGGGACCCTGAGATTATGACCTGAGCCAAAATCAAGAGTCGGCTGCTTAACCAAATGAGCCACCTAAGCACCCTGGTATTTCTATTTTTTTTTTTTAAGATTTATTTATTTGTTTTGAGAGAGTGAGAGAGAGAGAGAGAGAGTACATGAGACGGGGGAGGATTAGAGGGAGAAGCAGGCTCCTCGCTGAGCAGGGAGCCCGATGCGGGACTCGATCCGGGGACTCCAGGATTACGACCTGAGCTGAAGGCAGTCACTTAACAGACTGAACCACCCAGGTGCCCTGGTATTTCTATTTTTAATGTTTTGAAGAACTTCCATACTGTCCTCCACAGTGGCTATGCAAGCTTTTATTCCCACCACAGTATGAGGATTCCTTTTTTCCCACATCCTCTCCAACACTTATTTTTTGTCTTTTTGATTCTAGCCATTCTGACAGGTATAAGGTGATATTTCACTGTGGTTTTGATAGACTTTCCCTGATGATTAGTGATGTTGAGCATCTTTTCAAGTATCTGTTGGTCAACTGTATGTCTTCTCTTCAAGTTATCTGTCCCCTTTTTATAAAGATTAATTTATTTTAGAGTGTGTGTGCACGTGAGTAGGGGGAGGGGCAGAGGGAGAGAATCCTCAAGTGGACTCCCTGCTGAGTGCGTATCCAGATGTGGGGTGGATCTCATGACCCATGAGACCATGAACTGAGCCAAAACCAAGAGTGGGATGCTCAACCGATTGAGCCACCCAGGTGCCACTCATCTGCCTATTTTTTAATTGGATTATTTGTTTTTCAGATCATTTGAATATCTTGCTACTTGAGCTCTCTACTCAAGGAAGTTACACGTATGTATATTATCTGTTTTTTTTCCTGATTGTTAGAATAATAGTGTGGTTTTTGCCACTTGTTACATTCTGTAGAAACAGAAGTCTTTATTGACTTATTAAAATATTACTTAATTGTGGCATATTTCACATATTATATAATCTACCCATTCCAAGTGTACAGTTGAACCCTCTTTCAAACTGCATATATCCACCCATCACCCCTAGAAACCCTGCCTTCGTGATTTGTTGTAACTGAGAGGAGTGTCATAACCCTGAGGAGTATGTTTAAAACATGGCAAATGGTTGGTAAACATTATCCCAAAGGCAAAAGACTGTGCAGTATGCAGTTAGAAAAGGCCCCTGGATCTGTCCCTCTTTTGCAATCTTAGAATTATTTCCTCCTAGCTGCCTTCCTGCCCTCAGACCTCCTCCATTTCAACCTACTTTTTTTTCTGTCTGTGTACAATTACCATAAATCAGTCTTAGAAGATTCTCATCATCCCAAGATGACCTTTCATGCCCATTTGCTGTTAACCACCCTTCCCATCTCATCCTCATTCCCAGCCCAACAGCCACTACAGTAGTTTCTGTCTCTATAGCTTTGCCTTTTCTAGACATTTCAAATTTTTTCATATTGCAAGTGGAATCATGCAGTACAGTAGTCTCCTGTGTCTGCCTTCTTTCACTGAGCATAGTAGCTTTGAGTTTCATCCAGAGCCTAGTATATATAAGTAGTTCATTCCTTTTTATTGCTGAATACCATTTACTTACATAGATATGCCACATCCTCCAGTTAACAGACATTCAGGTTTCCTCCAATTTGGACTTACTGTGAATAAGGCTGATATGGACATTTGTTCACAAATCCTTGCATGGCTCATTGAATTTTTAGTAATACCTCTTTGTTTTATCATCATTGGTCACTCAACTATAGCAACTGTGGTCTGTAGGCCAAGAAATGGCCCACAGCTTGTTTTTTCAAATAAAATTTTATTGGAACACAGCCCAGCATATGTCTACATATGTGTCCACATTGCAGTACAACAGCAGAATCGAATACTTGTGAGAGAGACACTCAGGCCTGCAAAGCCTTGGATATATACCATCTGGCTCTTTATTGAAAAATAAACTCACCCTGCTCTATAGCTTATAAAGTGAATCTTTAATTTATCACAGTCTATTTTCTAATAATATACTGCTTCATGATTAATGTAGGAACTATTCAGCAGTATAATTCTATTTACTCTCTACTACCTTTGTACTCCTGTGATCATATAGTTTTATTTCTATTTCTGCTACAAATTCTACAATACATAATATATACATATATATTTTAGGTTGCATTTCTTAGGAGAACCCTGACTAACACACTCTGTATGTTGTGTGTCTTTTTGGGGGGCTGTTAAAAGATTTCTCATCTTCACTTCTCAACAGTTTGATTCTGATATGCCTGGTTGAAGAAGTCTTTGTTTTGTTGTTGGGGTTCATCGAGCTTCTTAGATCTGTGTTTTGGAAATTTCTCAGTCATTATTTCTCCAGATATAGTTACTGCCCCATTATCTCTTTTCCTTTTTTAGGCCTCTAGTTACTTGTATCCTAGACCAGTCGATATTGCCTCACAGATCTTAAGATGTTCTCTTGGAGTTTTTTGCTTTCTTATTTTGGTTTTTTTATTTTGTGTAATTGCTATTGGCTTGTCTTCAAGTTTGCTGTTATTCTTCTGAGTCCAGTCTGCTATAATTCCAATAAAATTTTCATGTCTGCAATTTTTTCATTTTTAACATTTTCTTCTAAGTTCCATCAAAATAATTGGTTATCTTTAGTAATTTTTATCTCTCTGCTGATATTCCCATATCTATTCATGTTGTCCAATTTTTCCACTAGATTTTAACATCTTTGTCATGGTTGTGTTAAAATATCTGTCTACTGATTCCAACAAACAGACTTTGAGTCTTCCTTATGGGACTTGTAATTTTTGACTCTGTGTCAGATATTTTGTATAAACAAATAGTAGATTTTGAAGTAAATAATATTTACCCACTCCCTAAAAAGAGCATGCTCCTTCTGTCAAGTTACCAGCATGCAGGATTGAGTCAATTTAGTCTATATTGAGCTGTGTCTGGACTTTATTATAGCTTTACCTTGTCATTTCATCACTGGTTTTAAAATCTTTGAGGGTAGGGTCAGAGGTTTCTTTCCAATAGACCTTGGATCATATCATGCATAAGACTCCACAGATCTCTTCATGCTTCAGAAACCAGCCACCAAATTTCTAGTTCATGTTGCTAGCTTCTTTGACTCTCTGGGAATTTCTATTTGTTCTCTAGTCTTACTCTTGGATTATTGCATCTTCATAGAATCTTCTACATCCAGGGTCCTTGTGTCTAGCTTTTGGAGAGCACTGCAGTACACTAGATCAGTGCAGCCTGAAGTGCTTTGGAGGCATTTCTCTCAGTCTTCCCCTGTCTCACCAGCCCCCTCATTTGGGCAGGCCACGGCAACGATGAAGGCTTGGACTGCCTCCAAGTAATGTGGCTCAGCTTTCCTACCCTTTCCACAGCTTCAGCAGGCCTTGCGTGTCTCGAAAAGAATCTCTCTCAGCCTTGCTCCTAAATCTCAAGCATAATGTTAGTAAGAACAGATGTCCTAGACTTCCTCCTGGTCTTAGAATGCATTCTGTCTTGCTCTGTTAAGTATGATGCTAATATAGTTTAGATGACAACAAAGCTGACGTATATCAGAATTTGTAACACACATCTAAACAAAACTTAGAAGGAAATTTACCTTGAATACACTTAAAAGGAAAAGTTTTAATTAGATAACTCTTGAGCTTAAGAAACCAGAGGAGACACTCCCAATAAGCAAGTCAGAAAAAAAAAAAAAAATCAATAAATTAGAGAACCAAAAAGCAATAATGAGTGTATGGTTTTATTCTGACACCAAATATGTCATTTTCCTACATACCAATCTATTCTCCAATACCAGCTAGGTGTCTAACAATTCAGTTCTATCACTAATTGTCCAGAGTTAGCACAGACCCCACAGGTTAAGCCCTGTCTCACAAGACAGCCCCCGTATCACATACTACTTGCAAGTCTCAGGGGCCATCTGTATTTCTGACCAACCAGTATCTAAAAATAAAAATGATAATTAAAGATTTTCTTCTAAGCAAGCACTAGACATAGATGGTTTTGCAAGTGACAGTTATCAGACTTTTATGTAAGAGATTATCCTATCTTACACAAGTTGTTTCAGAAAACAAAGGAAAAGCCTGCAATTTATCCTATGAAGCCTTATACCAAAGCTGATAAAGACAGTACAATAAAAGAAAATTACTGGCTTATTTAACTTAGGAACATACATATGGAAATCCTAAGTGAAACATTAGCCAAATCTATCAGTATAGAGATAAATAAAATACCTGTACCGGTGATAAGTAACTGTTCAGGGTATCAGAATCCAACTTGATTAGGAATATTAAATAAAACCCTGTATGTGGCCTCATGTTGGTTTTACAAGGGTTATTTTCAACTTAGGGCACCTTGCCAACAGGTGAGTTCTATGCAGTCACCTTTCCAGGTGTGCTATTGGTGCCTTTCCTCTCAGGGTGCATGTGCTGGTTTACGGAACTCATAATCTCAGACCCAATGCCCCTTATTTGTCAATGTTTGCAGCAAGTGTGGTACAATTTGCCTTGTTGTTTCTACCAAGTTCTTCTTGTATTTTCTTTTTTCCCCTGAAAGGTTGATTGCACAAACATTGAGAATCATGTGTAACACCTCTTTGTGAGCATATTCCTAAGGGTAAGATGTGTAATAGTTTAAAAGAAAATTCCTTAATGAGAAAAGATAAAAACTACTATATAATATAGAAAAAAATGCCTTGGCAGGTTATATTCCCAAAATGAATTTTAAGTATTGAAGGAATTGTGTCTATTTTAATGGTATTTGGTATGATTATAGTAGAAATGGGTGTTATTTTGATGCTAAAAATATTTAAAGTATCGGGGGTGGGAGGGAGGGGGTGGCTGGGTGATAGACATTGGGGAAGATATGTGCTACGGTGAGCGCTGTGAATTGTGTAAGACTGTTGAATCACAGATCTGTACTTCTGAAACAAATAACGCAACATATTTTAAGAAAAAAGAAAAAGAAGAAGATAGCAGGAGAGGAAGAATGAAGGGGAGTAAGTCAGAGGGGGAGACGAACCAGGAGAGATGATGGACTCTGAAAAACAAACTGAGGTTTCTAGAGGGGAGGAGGGTAGGGGGATGGGTTAGCCTGGTGATGGGTATTAAAGAGGGCACATTCTGCATGGAGCACTGGGTGTTATGAACAAACAATGAATCATGGAACACTACACCAAAACAAATTATGTAATATATGGTGATTAACATAACAATAAAAAAATTAAAAAAAATATTTAAAGTATCTTCCTATTGAAATTAATAGTAACTGCATTACTTAATGAGAGTTCACTTTTATAATTCGGGTTTAAAAAAAAAAAGATAAATTCCCCTTTAAGGTGAAGTAATTTTGACCTTGGGACCAAATGTGGTTCGTTTTAGGCTCTTTATTAAAAAAAAAGTGGTGCATATTTTCATAGATTCACAGAAGTATTTGATAAGGTTATTTATGTTTATTTATAATAGCTATTTATGATAAAAACTCTCAAAAAAACTAGAAATAGAAAAGAGCATTTATCTTTTCAAAAAAACTATCTGCCAAAAATTCTGCAGCAGTCATTTTACTTAACAGTGGAAATTTAGAAATAGTTCTTTTAAGATATGGAAATGATAAGGATGACCACTGTCATCCCAGGCCAGAACATAAAGGTGAGAATTTAAAAATATAAGAGCTTGACAAGACACAAACTGTCATTATTTGCAGACCATAGGATATCTTCATTTAACCTAGCAAATTGAGAGATTTTGCTCTGAAATATTAACCAATAGATATAAACACGGGGTCAAAGGTTATGCACATATGAAATTTTACTAGAAGTTCCCAAATTGTTCTCCTAAAATTGTCACTTATATCAGCAGTGTATAAATGCTCCTTTATGTCAAATATTTGTCAAATTATAATTTTTATAATTCTAAGTTTGATATATATGGTAAGTGTGACATCTCTGTCACTTTGATTTCAGTTTTCACTTACTTGGTAACTAATAATGTTAAGCATCTTTTCACATATATTAACCATTCAAGTATCATCTTATATGAATTGACTATTCATGTCTTTTCCCTGTTTCTCTGTTTGATTGTCTACTTCTTTGCTTTGGAAAACATTCTTAATGAGCTTTGGGAAAAATTCTTTGACTTTATTGAGTGGACATATAGTTTATGCCTTGCATTTTTACTTTGTTTTAGATTATCTTTTGTTGCATTGAAATTAAAAATTTTAATAGGGTCCAAGATGGCAACATCGCAAGACCCTGAATTTACCTCCTCCATGAACACACTTAATCTACACTTACACATAGAGCAATTATTCCTGAAGAAGAACTGAGGGCTGACTGAACAGCTTCTGCATAACAAAGGATAGAGGCACCACATAGAGAACAAGCAGGAGAGAGAAAGACATGACAACAATGGAACCCCACTCCCAGATGCTGCAAGCTGTGGTGGAGAGGGATGGTACTGAGGGACCGGGAGCAGATTCCTCTGCCCTGGAGAACAGAAAAAAAGCTGTGGTTTAAATGTGCAACTAAAATATAAAAGAATAAACTCTCCACCCAGTGGGGGAAGGGTAGGAAGTGCTGGTAAGCACCACTGTTTACATTCCCCCTCCACTCTGATAGCACACATAGGAGCAGGCCTGCCCCTTGCTGGTCTGTCCCTTCAGTGAGTCCCAGGCCCCTGGTCCACACCAGCCCCAGATGCCCTGGGACCCAGGAAAAAAAAAAGCCACAGCTAAAAACAGCAACTAGAATATAAAGGAACCAGCCTCTAATTCTGCTGCAGAGGAATTGCTGGAATGCTCTTCACGGTTGGAGGGGCAGGCAAGTGCCATTGCTTACATTTCTCTTCCACCTTGATATACAGATGGAAGTCTGCCATCTCAGCCAGCCCCAAGACCATAGACCACACCAGCCTCAGCCATCCCCCAAGGAGGCCCCAGAAGGCAGCCCAGCACTACATGCCCCAGGACACCCCTGCATAGTGCCACCACAGCCTCAGCCATTTCACCAAAGCAACACAGATACAGAGCATCTTGGAACACCCCAGGCCTGTATATGTTTCAGCTACAGTTGTCCCACCAGAGCCCCCCATGTGCAGAGTTCCCCAAGACCTTCTGGCCCCCACACACCTCTGCTGCAGCTGTTCTACCAGGCGGCAACCTGCACAGAGTGCCCCTGGACCCCCTGGTCCATGCTGACTTGAGCTCCAGGCATTCTGTCAGGCACCCCCCAAGTTGAGCACACCGGGGCCACCCAGTCCATACTTGCTTTAGCTCCAGCTGCCCTGCCAGTTGTGCCCCTTACATGGAGCATCCCAGGACTTACCCAGCCCCTGCCTGCTTCACTTCAGCTGTCCCACCAGGGTGCCTTCTGTGCAGAGACCCCTGGGCCTTCCAGGCCATACCCATGTTAGCTCCAGCCACCCAACCATGGCAGCCCCAGTGTAGAATATCCCAGGGCTCCCAACCCGTGCTGTCTATAATCCCAGCCAGCCAGCCAAGCCACCAGGTACACACAGTCTATGCAGGGGATATTCTTGCACAAGGCCGTTTCTTCAAATCTAGAAGAAGCAGCTGTTTTGTCCAACTCGGGGGGGGGGGGGGAGGGACCCACAGGAATTTAAACAAAGGGGACAGAGGAATATGTTCCAAATGAAAGAACAAGACAAAACCTCAGAAGAAGAACTAAACAAAATGAAGACAAGCAACCTATCAGAAAAACAATCCAAAGTAATGGTCATAAAGACAAGAGTGGATGAACTCAGTGGGAACTTCAACAAAGAGAGAAAATATTAAAAACAAATCAACGTGAATAAATAACTGAAATGAAAAATATGCTAGAGGGAATCATTAGCAGATTAGAGGATGCAGAAGAGCAGATCAGTGGTCCAGACAAGGTAATGGAAAGCACCCAAGCTGAACAACAAAAAGAAAAAAGGGTAAAAAAATTTGATGACAGGTTAAGAGATCTCTGAGACAACATCAGCTGTACCAACATTTTTGCATTTTAAGGTCCCATAAGAAGAAGAGACCAAGAAAAGGGCGGAAAACTTACTTGAAGAAATAATAGCTGACAACTTCCCTAACCTGGCAAAGAAACAGACATCTGGGTCCAAGAAGCAGAGAGCTCCAAAGAAGATGAACCCTAAGAGGTCCACACCAACACACATAACATTTAAAATTTCAAAGATTAAAGATAAAGAGAGAATCTTAGCAACAGGAGAAAAATAAATTGTTATATACTAGGGAAACTCGATAAGGCTATGAGCTGATTTTTCAACAGAAATTTTGTATGCCAGGGCACCTGGGTGGCTCAGTCGGTTGAGCATCTGCCTTCAGCTCGGGTCATGATCTCCGGTTCCTAGGATTGAGCCCCACATCGGGCTCCCTTCTCAGTGGGGAGTCTGCTTCTCCCTCTCCCTCTGCTGCTCCTCCTGCTTGTGCTCTCTCATGCATGCACTCTTTCTCTCTCTCTCTCTCAAATGAATAAATAAAACCTTAAAAAAAATTTTTTTTGTATACCAGAAGAAAGTGCTATGATCTATTCAAACTGCTGAAAAAGATAAAACCTACAATCAAGAATACTCTAACTGGCAAGATTACTGTTCAGAATGGAAGGAGATATAAAGCGTTTGCCAGACAAACAAAGGTTAAAGAGGTTCATCACCAGTAAAATAGCCTTAAAAATATAAAAGGGACTCCTTTAAGTGGAAAAGAAAAGGCCAGATCTAGAAGTAAGAAAATTATGAAAAACACTCTCATGAGCTAAAGTAAACCTACAATAAAGGTAGTAAATCAATCACTTATAAAGCAGATTAAAAGACCAAAGTAGCAAAGTAAACCTAATTAAGGAACTCACAAAATAAAAAGATATAAAATACAACATCATATATATAAAACAGAGAGTAAAATAATTTTTATAATGTGAACAAATTAATCAACCATGAATTTAATATACACTGCTATATGTTTAGGATATTATGTATCAACTTCATGGTAACCACGAACCAAAAATCTATAACAGATACATGATAAAGAGAAGGGAATCCAAGTATAGCACTGAAGAAAGCCATCAAACCATGAAGGAAGAGAGCAAGAAAAGAGAAAAACTACATAAACAACCAGAAAACAATTAAGAAAATGGAAGTCATCACATTACCTATCAGTAATTACTTTAAATGTAAATGGTTTAAATGCTCAGATCTAAAGAAATAGGGTAGCTGAATGGATAAAAAAAAAAAAAAACAAGACCCATCTATACGCTGCCTACAAGAGACTCACTTCACACCTAAAGACACAGACAAAGTGAAGGTATGGAAAACACATTCCATGTAAATATAAGTGGGGGGGAAAAGCTGAAATTGTAATACTTAGACAAAATAAATTTTAAAACAAAGGCTATAACAAAATCAAAGAGCATTACATAATCATAAAAGGATCAGTCCAACAAGATATAACAATTGTAAATACCAGTGTACCCAAAATAGAATCACCTAAATACATAAATATTAGCAGACATAAAGGGAGAAATTGACAGTGATACAACACTAGTAAGTAACTTTAACATAGTACTTACATCAATGGGAAGATCACACACACAGAAAATCAGTAAGAAAACAGTGGCTTTAAATAGCACATCAGACCAGATCACTTAGTAGATAGATACAGAACATTCCATCCAAAAAGAGCAGAATACACATTTTTTTTTCAAGTGCACATGGAACATTCTTCAGAATAGATCACAAGTCAGGCCACAGAACAAGTTTCAATAAATTTAAGAAGATTGAAATCCTATCAAGCATCTTTTCCAAACACAATGGTATGAAACTATGTCAGTTATAAGGAAAAAACCTGTATAAGTGTGCGCGCGTAGATAGATAGATACCTGTATTTATATCTACACACAATGGGAAGTTAGTTATAAAAAAGAATGAGATCTTGCTATTTGCAACAACATTGGATGGGCCTATGAAGGTATTATGCTAAGTAAAATAAGTCAGAGAAAGACACCCTGTGGTTTCACTTACATGTGGAATATAAAAAGGAAAATAAACAACATAAAACAGGAACAGACTAATTTATGGAACAATCTACTGGTTCCCAAAGGGAAGGCTACGGTGGGAATGGGTGAAATAGGTGAAGGGGATTAAGAGGCAAACTTCCAGTTATAAATAAGTCATGGGGATAAGTACAGCATAGTCACCATAGTCAATAATGTTGTAATAACGCTGTATAGTGACAGATAGTAACTACACTTACCATGGTGAGCACAGTGTAATGTATGGAACTGTTGAATCCCTATATTGTACGCTTGAAGTTAATATAACATTGTATGTTAACTGTACTTCAGTAAAAAATAGAAAAAGAGAATGCCAGGCATGTCAACAACTTAAAAAAGATCACTGATCCTAGATCATCACAACAAATATAGTAATAATGAAAACATTTAAAATATTGGAGAATTACCAAAATGTGACCTAGAGACACAATGTGAGCAAATGCTGTTGAAACCACAGCACTAATAAACTTGCTTGCCCCAGGGTTGCCACAAAACTTTAATTTGTAAAAAAAAAAAAAAAAAAAATTAAAAGCAAAGCACAATAAAAAATTTTAAATATAAACATTAATATTCATTAGTTTGTGTTTTTGTTTTAGTGGGTTTTTTTTTCTTTTTTGTCTTTACGAAATCATTTCATACTACAAGGTCACAAATATGTTCTTTTACATTCTCTCCTAAAACTTTTAAAGTTTGGCTTTTCACAATTTAGTAATGAACCTACCTGGAATTTGCATAATGTGGTGTAGGAATCCTATGGTATTTTCCCTCCAGTATGAGCAATCATTTATGAATTGTGCATCCTTTCTGCCAATTTGCAATGACACCTTCTTATTTATCAAACTTTCTTAGTAAGTTGGTTTATGGGCTTTTTATTCTATCATGGTGGTCAATTTGTTTATAGCTGTGCAAATGCCACACGGTCTTAATTATAATTGCTTTTTAATAAATTGATGTCTGGCAGGATAGGCCCTTTATTTTTATCTTTTTCTGCAGATTTGGTTATTTTTGTCCTTGTTGCTCTTCTATATAATAATTAGAATCAGCTTATAAAGGTCTAATAGAATTTGGGGGAGAATTACAATCTTTCTAAACCTTCCTACTGATAAACATGACATACTATTCCATGTATTCCTGCCTTTTATGTCCTTTAACATTTTATAATGTTGTCCCTAAGAATCTTTTATATCTTGTGTTAATTTTATGTGTTACTTTTAATACAGTTTTTACTAATATATTTTCAGTTAGTCTTTGTTACTGCTTTAGAATACAACTGATTTTTATATGTGGATTAATTTCCTAGGGCTACCATAACAAAGTACCACAAACTGTGGCTAAAACAACCTAAATTTAGTCCCTCATAGTTTTGGAAGCCAGGAGCCTGAAATCAAGGTGTCAGAAAGGCCACATTCCCTCTGAAGACTTAAGGGAAGAATCCTTGTTTGCCTCTCTCATCTTATAGTGACCCCCGGCATTCCTTGCCTTGTGGCAACGTAACTCCAATCTCTACTGCCATCTTCACAGGATCTCCTTCTTTCTGTGTCCTCTTGTCTTTTTTGAAGACATCAGTCATTGACTTTGGGACGTCACCTAAACTGAGAATGATCTCATCTTGAGATCCTTAATGAACTACCTCCGCAAAGACCCTATTTCCAAACAAGGTCACCATCTGAGATTCCAGGTGGATGTCAATTTTGGGGAGACAAAACTCAACTCATAATCTTATATCAAACAATTTGACCAAACTTTATTACTTCTAATAATTTGTGGATTTATCTATGTGGACTTTTATGTTATGAAACAGACAATTTTCTCATTTGTCTCTTCTGTCATTTTTTTTTCCCCTTTTTAGGTCTTCTTTCTTTTGCTACACTCCAGGAAAATGTTGAATAAAAGTTGTGGTGACAAACAATTTTAATTTCTTCCTAACTAGTGTAAATTCTTCTAAAATTTTACAAGTAAGCATAATGTATTGGATGTAGGATTTTAAATAAATATCCTTTATTATACTAATCAAGTTTCTATTTCTAGTTTACTGAGAGGTTTTTACATTGTTTTATTTTTTAATTATAAACGAGTCCTGCATTTTATTGACATTTTTTCAGCATCAAGTGAAAGGTTCACCTTTCCTTCATCTAAATGTTAATGTGGTTGTCAGGGAGGAAAAACTGTTCCTCTATTCCCTCCTGCTTAGTAACGGGAGTCCTGTGAATTACACTGACAAAAGACAGAGTAACATGAAGAAAAAAAGGTTTATATAAGTGCATATGGAAGCCAACAAAAAAGTAGCTGTCTTATTAAATGTTTAAAGTTGGAGGCTTATCCATCTAATTTACTAGGGAAGAGGGAGGAGGGAGAAAAGCTCTTGGGGAAGAACAAATAGAGACAAAAAATAGAGACAAAAAAAGACAATCTGTTTTTTTTAGAAGAACAAGTAGGATATAAGAAAGTTTATGATAAAGTTGGTTTATGCAGGTGCCATTGGTCGTTTTCATGGCCATGAAACTCCCAGAGGGACATTTATGGTAGCCTCCTTTCCCAGAAGTTGCTGCTCTTCGGCAGATAAGGGATGTTCCAAGAAGGCTTCTATCCGCATCTACTGAATGTTAAATGTCTTCGGCTTAAAATAAGCTCTGTATGAACCCTTGGGTTCTGAGTTGGGTCCCTCATGGCAAAATACGATGGACGTCCATCGTTGTCTTCCTGGGACAAAATGAAGCCATGATGGTTTTCTTCCCCCATATATTACGGAATTCAATTGAGTAGTCATCTATTTAGGATTATTCAGCTCTGTCCTGTGGTAAAATTAATTTTTCCTTTCTTTACTTTCCTCACAAAATAGTGTGAGGAATTTTCAGCCTTTTTTTTTTTTTTAAAGATTTTACTTATTTGACAGAGTGATAGCAAGAGCAGGAACACAAGCAAGGGGAGTGGGAGAGGGAGGAGAAGCAAGCTTCCCGCCAAGCAGGGAGCCCGATGCGGGGCTCGATCCCAGGACCCTGGGATCATGACCTGAGCTGAAGGCAGACGCTTAACGACTGAGCCACCCAGGCACCCCTCAGCCTTTTTTTTAATTTCTAAATAGTTTATATAACATAGGTAAAAAGAGTAGAAATCAGGCAAAACTTGTGCTTTGTCGTACACGTTGGAGAGTTTTTTTTAATGAATTTATATTCTTTAATGTACTTTAAATTTTTTAATAAATTTAATTTTTTAAAGGTTTTATTTGGGAGAGAGAAAGAGAGCATGAGCGGGGGGGGGGGGCAGAAGGAGAGGGAGAAGCAGGCTCTCTCTGGAGCAGGGAGCCTGATGTGGGATTCAATCCCAGGACCCTGAAATCATGACCTGAGCTGAAGGCAGACACTTACTGGACTGAGCCACCCAGGCACCCCTAATAAATTTAATTTTTTAAAACAGTTTTTGGTTTACAGAAAAATGGGGAAGATAGTAGAGTTCCCAAATACTTTTGCATTCTTGTATTATTAACATATTATCATCAAACATTTATATTATGGTATAAACATATATGTAGTATATATTACTATGATAACACATTTGCTATGGTATATTGTTATAATTAATGAGCCAATATTGATACATGGTCATTAACTAGGAACTATATTCAGATTTCTTTAGTTTTTAATCTAATGTCCCTTTTTCTGTTCCAAGATCCTGTGTTACATTTAGCTGACATGTCTTTTTAAATTCCTTTTGGCTATAATAGTTTTTCAGACTTCACTTGTTTTTGATGACATGATTTTGAAGAGTACTGATCAGGTATTTCACATAAAATGTTTAGCAATTGGGATTTATCTGGTATTTTTCTCATGGTTAGGTTGAAGTGATGGGTTTGGAGAAGACTACAGAGGTGAAGTGTCATTTTTATCACTGTATATCAAGGGTACATCTTATCAGTATGATTTGTCACTATCGATGTTGCCTTGGTCACCTGGCTGAGGATCTTTGTCAGCTTTCTCTCCTGTCCGGTTACTCTTCCTGCCCCACCGCTGTTCCATATTCTTTCGAAGAAAGGTATTATGCATAGAATAATTACGTTTTTTGAGTTTATTTCTTCTCCCATCAATTTTATTGTCATATATTTTGAAAATAGTTTCTGTCTCATGCTTTGCAAATGTATAGATATAGTTATTTTAGTATTCTCATGATTTCAAAAGTCTTTGTGCCAGCTATAGTAAACCCTTTTTTATTCCCCAAATTATTTGTATATTTTCCCTTTCTATTGATCACATTTATTGGAAAGTTGCACACTTTCTAGTTTTGTTCTAAGAATTAGCTTTTTATTCTGTTGGTTATTACTTCTTTGTTTTAGCTCCTTTTAACACCTGCTATTTTACTTACGATTCCCTTACTTTAAGTTCACCATGCTATTCCTTTACTATTCCTGACATGGACATTTAGCTCATTTGGTCTTAATTCTTACTGCTATTTGATAGCTATATTTACAGTTATAAATTTCCCTCTCAGTATAATTTGGTGGCATTCTACATCATTTGATAAAGGGAATCTCATTAAAATTCGCTGTCAAAATCTTGTGATTTCATTGTGATTTACATTTAAATAATGAATTTAACAGTTGTTGACGTTATCCTTGTGAGCCAGTACGTGGTCTATTTTTTTTTTTATTTTCGCATGTACTTGAAAGTAATGTAGTCTCTGCTGGTTTGTTTGGATTTTACCTTGCCTTCCTGGAATTCTTCTGGATGTCGACCTATTTATTCCTTTGCTCTGTATGTTTTAACTTGTCTTTCCATATTCTTTCAACTCTTTTTTTTTTAATTTTTTATCATAACAGTTAATCATCATACATTACATCATTAGTTTCTGATGTAGTGTTCTATGATTCACCGCCTGTGCACAACACCCAGTGCTCCATGCAGAACGTGCCTTCTTTAATACCCACCACCAGCTAACCCATCCTCCCACCCCCCTCACCTCTACACCCCTCAGTTTGCTTCTCAGGGTCCATTGTCTCTCATGGTTTATCTCCTCCTCCGATTTCCCCCCCTTCATTCCCACAACCTGCTATCTTCTTCTTTTTTTTTTTTTCTTAACATATATTGCATTATTTGTTTCAGAGGTACAGATCTGTGATTCAACAGTCTTGCACAATTCACAGCACTCACCATAGCACATGCCCTGCCCAATGTCTATCACCCAGCCACCACATCCCTCCCACCCCCCACCACTCCAGCAACCCTCAGTTTGTTTCCTGAGATTAAGAATTCCTCATATCAGTGAGGTCATAGGATACATGTCTTTCTCTGATTGACTTATTTCACTCAGCATAACACGAGTTCTATCCACATCGATGAAAATGGCAAGATCTCATTCCTTTTGATGGCTGCATAATATTCCAGAGTGTGTGTGTCTGTGTGTGTGTGTGTGTGCGTGTGTGTGTGTGTGTCTGGGTGTGTGTATATATACCACGTCTTCTTTATCCATCCATCTGTCGATGGACATCTTGGCTCTTTCCACAGTTTGGCTATTGTAGATATTGCTGCTATAAACATCGGGGTGCATGTACCCCTTTGGGTCCCTAGATTTGTATCTTTGTGGTAAATACCCAGTAGTGCAATTACTGGATCATATAGTAGCTCTATTTTCAACTTTTTGAGGACCCTCCCTACTGTTTTCCAGAGTGGTTGCACCAGCTTGCATTCCCACCAAGAGTGTAGGAGGGTTCCCCTTTCTCCGCATCCCCGCCAACATCTGTCATTTCCTGACTTGTTAATTTTAGCCATTCTGACTGGTGTGAGGTGGTATCTCATTGAGGTTTTGATTTGGATTTCCCTGAGGCCGAGCGACGTTGAGCACTTTTTCATGTGTCTGTTGGCCATTTGGATGTCTTCTCTGGAAAAATGTCTGTTCATGTCTTCTGCCCATTTCTTGATTGGATCATTTCTTCTTTGGGTGTTGAATTGGATAAGTTCTTTAAGGATTTTGGATACTAGCCCTTTATCTGATATGTCATTGGCAAATATTTTCTCCCATTCTGTCGGTTGTCTTTTGGTTTTGGGGACTGTTTCTTTTGCTGTGCAAAAGCCTTTTATCTTGATGAAATCCCAATAGTTCATTTTTACCCTTGCTTCCCTTGCCCTTGGTGATCTTTCTAGGAAGAAGTTGCTGCGGCTAAGGTCAAAGAGTTTGCTGCCTGTGTTCTCCTTTAGGACTTTGACGGACTCCTGTCTCACATTGAGGTCTTTCAACCATTTGGAGTCCATTTTTGTGTGTGGTGTAAGGAAATGGTCCAGTTTCATTCTTCTGCATGTGGCTGTCCGATTTTCCCAAAACCATTTGTTGAAGAGACTGTCTTTTTGCCATTGGACATTTTTCCTGCTTTGTCGAAGATTAGTGGACCATAGAGTTGAGGGTCCATTTCTGGGCTCTCGATTCTGATCCATTGATCTATGTGTCTGTTTTTGTGCCACTATCATACTATCTTGACGATGACAGCTTTGTAATAGAGCTGGAAGTCCAGAATTGTGATGCCGCTAGCTTTGCTTTTCTTTTTCAACATTCATCTGGCCATTTGGGGTCTTTTCTGTTTCCATACAAATTTGAGGACGATTTGTTCCATTTCTTTGAAAAAAGTGGATGGTATTTTGATGGGGATTGCATTGAATGTGTAGATTACTCTAGGTAGCATTGACATTTTCACAACGTTTGTTCTTCCAATCCATGAGCATGAAACGTTTTTCCATTTCTTTGTGTCTTCTTCAATTTCTTTCATGAGTATTTTATAGTTTTCTGAGTACAGATCCTTTGCCTCTTTGGTTAGATTTATTCCTAGGTAGCTTATGGTTTTGGGTGCAATTGTAAATGGGATCGACCCCTTAATTTCGTTGTCTTCTGTCTTGTAGTTGGTGTATAGGAATGCCACTGATTTCTGTGCATTGATTTTATACCCTGCCACTTTACTGAATTCCTGTGAGTTCTAGCAGTTTTGGGGTGGAGTCTTTTGGGTTTTCCACATAAAGTATCATATCATCTGCACACAGTGAGAGTTTGACTTCTTCTTTGCCGATTTGGATGCCTTTGATTTCTTTTTCTTTTCTGATTGCTGTGCCTAGGACTTCTAATACTATGTTGAATAGCAGTGGTGAGAGTGGACATCCCTGCCGCGTTCCTGACCTTAGGGGAAAAGCTCTCAGCTTTTCCCCAATGAGAATGATATTGGCTGTAGGTTTTTCATAGATGGCTTTTATGATATTGAGGTATGTACCCTCTATCCCTATACTCTGAAGAGTTTTGATCAAGGATGCTGTACTTTGTCAAATGCTTTTTCTGCATCTATTGAGAGGATCATATGATTCTTGTTCTTTCTTTTGTTAATGTATTGCATCACGTTGATTGATTTGCGAATGTTGAACCAACCTTGCAGCCCAGGGATAAATCCCACTTGGTTGTGATGAATAATCCTTTTAATGTACTGTTGGATCCTATTGGTTATTATTTTGGCGAGAATTTTTGCATCCATGTTTATCAAGGATATTGGTCTGTAATTCTCCTTTTTGATGGGGTCTTTGTCCTGTTTGGGGATCAAGGTAATGGTGGCCTCATAAAACGAGTTTGGAAGTTTTCCATTTCTATTTTTTGGAACAGTTTCAGGAGAATAGGTTTTAATTCTTCTTGAAATGTTTGGTAGAATTCCCCTGGGAAGCCATCTGGCACTGGGCTTTTGTTTGTTGGGAGATGTTTGATGACTGCTTCAATTTCCTTAGTGGTTATAGGTCTGTTCAGGTTTTCTATTTCTTCCTGGTTCCGTTTTGGTAGTTGATACATCTCTAGGAATGCATCCATTTCTTCCAGGTTATGTAATTTGCTGCCATAGAGTTGCTCATGATATGTTCTTATACTTGTTTGTATTTCTTTGGTGTTGGTTGTGATCTCTCCTCTTCCATTCATGCTTTTGTTGATTTGGGTCCTTTCTCTTTTCTCTTTGATAAGTCTGGCCAGGGGTTTATCAATCTTGTTAATTCTTTCAAAGAACCAGCTCCTAGTTTCGTTGATCTGTTCTACTGTTCTTTTGGTTTCTATTTCATTGATTTCTGCTCTGATCTTTATTATTTCTCTTCTCCTGCTGGGATTAGGACTTTATTTGCTGTTCTTTCTCCAGCTCCTTTAGGTGTAGGGTAAGGTTGTGTATTTGAGAATGTTCTTGTTTCTTGAGAAAGGCTTGTATTGCTATGTACTTTCCTCTCAGGACTACCTTTGCTGCATCCCAAAGATTTTGACAGTTGAGTTTTCATTTTCATTGGTTTTCATGAATTTTTTAAATTCTTCTTTAATTTCCTGGTTGACCCATTCATTCTTTAGTAGGATGCTCTTTAGCCTCCATGTATTTGAGTTCTTTCCGACTTTCCTCTTGTGATTGAGTTCTAGTTTCAAAGCATTGTGGTCTGAAAATATGCACGGAATGATCCCAGTCTTTTGGTACTGTTTGAGACCTGATTTGTGACCTAGGATGTGATCAATTCTGGAGAATGTTCCATGGGCACTAGAGAAGAATGTGTATTCCGTTCCTTTGGGATGGAATGTTCTGAATATGTCTGTAAAGTCCATTTGGTCCAATGTGCCATTTCAAGTCTTTATTAACTTGTTGAACTTTTGCTTAGATGATCTGTCCATTTCAGTCAGGGGGGTGTTAATGTCCCCCACTATTATTGTATTGTCAATGTGTTTCTTTGCTTTTGTTATTAATTGCCTTATATAATTGGCTGCTCCCGTGTTAGGGGCATAAATATTTACAACTGTTACATCTTCTTGTTGGATAGACCCTTTAAGTAGAATATAGTGTCCTTCCTCATCTCTTATCACAGTCTTTGTTTTAAAATCTAATTGTCTGATATAAGGATTGCCACCCCAGCTTTCTTTTGGTGTCCAGTAGCATGGTAAATGGTTTTCTACCCCCTCACTTTCAATCTGGAGGTGTCTTTGGTTCTAAAATGAGTCTCTTTCAGTGTCTTGTTTTTGAATCCAATCTGATAGCCTGTGTCTTTTGATTGGGGCATTTAGCCCATTTACATTCAGGGTAACTATTGAAAGATATGAATTTAGTGCCATTGTATTGCCTGTAAGGTGACACTTACTGTATACTGTCTGTGTTCCTTTCTGATCTATGCTGCTTTTAGGATCTCTCTCTGCTTAGAGGACCCCTTTCAATATTTCTTGGAGGGCTGGTTTCGTGTTTGCAAATTCCTTTAGTTTTTGTTTGTCCTGGAAGCTTTTTCTCTCTCCTTCTATTTTCCATGACAGCCTAGCTGGATATAGTATTCTTGGCTGCATATTTTTCTCGTTTAGTGCTCTGAAGATATCTTGCCAATCCTTTCTCGCCTGCCAGGTCCCTGTGGATAGGTCTGTTGCCAATCTAATGTTTCTACCATTGTAGGTTACATATCTCTTCTCCTCCTGAGCTGCTTTCAGGTTTTTCTCTTTGTGTCTGAGACTCGTAAGTTTTACTATTTGATGTCGGGGTATTGACCTATTTTTACTGATTTTGAGAGGGGGTTCTCTGTGCCTCCTGGATTTTGATGCCTGTTTCCTTCCCCACATTAGGGAAGTTCTCTGCTATAATTTGCTCCAGTGTACCTTCTGCCCTTCTCTCTCTTTCTTCTTCTTCTGGGATCCCAGTTATTCTAATGTTGTTTCATCTTATGGTATCACTTATCTCTCGAATTCTGCCCTCGTGATCCTGTAGTTGTTTATCTCTCTTTTTCTCAGCCTCTTTATTTTCCATCATTTGGTCTTCTATATCCCTGATTCTCTCTTCTGCCTCATTTATCCTAGCAGTTAGCACCCCCATTTTTTATTGCACCTCATTAATAGCCTTTTTGATTTCGACTTGGTTAGATTTTAGTTCTTTTATTTCTCCAGAAAGGTTTCTCTAATAACTTCCATGCTTTTTTCAAGCCCAGCTAGTATCTTTAAAGTCATGATTCTGAACTCTAGGTCCAACATCATACTAATGTCCATATTGAGTAGGTCCCTGGCAGACAGTACTACCTCTTGTTCTTTTTGTTGAGGTGATTTTTTCCATCTTGGCATTTTGTCCAGAGGAGAATAGATGAATGAGAGAACAAAATGCTAACAGGGTAACAATATCCCCAGAAAATATACTCTAAACAAATCAGAAAAGATGGGAAGCCAGGGGAAAAGAAAGGGAAAGAAAGAAAAAAGAAAAAGAAAAAGATAAAAACAAACAAAAACAGAACAAAAAAAACCAGAATATGATCACATATGATCAGGCTGGTGCATAGACAGTGTCACACACTAGATTTTGGGTGTATTTTCGTCTGTTAGAAGAAAGCACCTCTCAAATTTTTAAAGAAAGAAAAACATATATGTACACAAATAAGGGTTGATATGATGAAGGGATGCAATATGACTGTAAAGATGCAAATTATAAAAAATTTTATAAAAGGAATTGATAAGAAGTTGTTTGAAAAATGAAAGAAGAGGTTTTAAAAAGGAAGGGAGAGAATGTGATTAGGCAGGAGACTAGAACAAAGCCATACACTAGAGATTTAGGTTATATTTTGATCTGTTAGAAGAAACTGTATCTCAAAATTTTAAAGAGAGAACAACTTATATATATATATATATATATATATATATATATATATATATATATATATGCCAAAAATAAGGGTAACTACTTTGAAGGGATAGAATATGACTCTAAAAATGAAAAGTAAACATGTTTTTTAAAAACGGAATGATAAGATGTTGGTTGAAAAAGGGAAAAAGAAAAATTCAAAAAAAAGGACAGTTAAAAAAAATTAACTTTGAAAGACTAAAGAATATGGTAAAAAAGCCATGAATTCTATGTGCAGTATTCCCCTAGCGCTGGAGTTCTGTTCTCATTGATCAGTAAATTTGGTCTTGGCTGACTCTTCTTGCTGATCTTCTGGGGGAGGGGCCTGTTGCCGTGGTTCCCAAATGTCTTTGCCGGAGGCAGAATTGACCCTCCCTTGTTGGTCCGGGCTAAGGAATCTGCTTGGGTTTGTTCTCAGGAGCTTTGGTTCCCTGCAAGCTCTTGGTACAGCTTTGGAGGATGAGAGTGAAAATGGTGGCCTCCCAATCTCCACCCGGAGGAGCTGAGAACTCGGGGCCCCGCTCCTCAGTGCGCCCCCAGAGATAAGCAGTCAATCACTCCCGTGTCCCCGGTCTCCAGCCGCACTCCGTGCTCACCCGGCCTGTGACCGAGCGTTTCTATCTCTGGCACCCGACCCCGTGTGGAGTCTCCAAACCCAGCAGATCCCTGCGGTGCGCTCCCGCGCGGCTCCTCCCGGGGGAGGAAGGGGAGTCTCCCCGGCTCTGCCGCTTGTTGGGTCCCTGCTGGAGGAGCAGTGGCCCGACTGGGCCGCGGATCACAGTTTATGGCCACCCCGAGCTGAGAGCCCGCGCCTCGGCTCCGTCTCTGCAGCCGGCTTCCCCACTCCGATCCCTGGGAGCTCTGCCGCACTCAGGCTCCCCCGGTCTTTCTGTGACCCCGAGCGTCCTGAGACCACACTGTCCCACGAGGGTTTCCCCTGCCCCCCTCCCGCCGCCCCCCCCCCCAGCTTAGCCACTGGAGTGATGTCCCTCAGCGGAGCTGACTTCTAAAAGGTCCGATTTTGTGCTCCGCGGCTCTAGCACTTGCCAGAAGCGGCCGGCGGAGGCCCCTCCCCCGCCGTCTATCCTCCCGAATATCGCCTCGGATTCACTTCTCCACACGTCCTACCTTCCAGTAAGTGGTCGCTTCTCTGTTCAGAGAGTTGTTGCTACTCTCCTCTTCGATCTCCTGTTGAGTTCGTAGGTGTTCAGAATGGTTTGATTCCTATCCAGCTGAATACCTGAGACCAGAGGAAATCCAGGTCTCCTACTCCTCCGCCATCTTGCTCCGCCCTCCTCTTCTTCATATTTCTTAATCACCAAAACTTTTCAAGACGTCATTGTCTTTCCTTTAAAAAAATATGAGGCAGGGCCTCATCTGACTGGAAGGGAGCATGTGTAGGAAAGGTTTATTACATCCCTATCCCAATGCATACGTCAGTATGTAGCCAGCATGCTCACAAAAGCACTGAAAGAGCTGAAAATAATGTAAAATTTATATTGTCATTTTCTACAGTTGGCATGATGCTTAAGGGTATGAATTCTAGATCCAGATGCCCTGCGAGCAAAATCTGGCTTCTCCCTGTCCTATCTGGGTAATCACGGGCAAGTTACATAACTACTATCCCTCTAAGTTTCTTCATCTGTAAAACTGAGAGGAAAATAGTAGCCACCTGGTAAAATGAAGTAATATATACAATGCCTTTAGAATTGTTTGTTACATAGGTGAGTCCTCTTTGGTGTAACCTATCATCCGTATTATCATTACATGAAAAGAGAGATTCCAGGAGCAAGACAATGACTTTGCATCAGTTAGAAATAATACTTAAAAGCACGGGCTGTGTTGTCTAATGTACATAGCCTGTGCACTTAGAAGCTATGGCCTTTGGCATGTTACTTATTTTCTGTGCCTCATTTTCCTCATCCAGCTACAAATAATATTATCTGGTGGTTGTTATGAAGACTAAGTGAGATAATCGTTATCAAATACTTAACACATGTTGCCCAGTGAACAAGAGCGACTGCAGCTGTGTCCCATGTCCAAGTTGGGGCTGGAATCCAGTGGCTAGAATGCTAGTCCAGTTGCTCTGTTTACTAAACCAAGGATGCACCAGTAATAATACAGAATTCACTAGTAGATCTTAGCACTATTAACTGGCAAACTGTGACTGCCTGCCTACTGGGTCCTGGGTCCTGGCTGTCATCACTGAGAATAGTGCACCCTCTGTGGCTCCATTATGACCTTTCTGACATGATATCACTCTTGTGATCTCAAACTTAGAAGGTCAGCTGATCCTCCCAATAAAAAGAGAAAATAGGGGACTTGTCTCCAAGAAATAGGTAGAATTCCCAACAAAAGGGGGAGAGTTGTAAATTATGACCTCTGAACTCCTCCAGACCTCAGTTTCCTCATCTATAAAATTCAGGGTCCGATGGTAATCTTTAGCATCACTTTCTATAACAGTGAGTCTCTTAGGCTATAGAAAGCACAGAATTTAATGAGTTACCTCCTTCTTTGTCTAACCTTTTAAATTGCAGCAAAATGTCTGTTGCACATTTTCTTAAAAGTTAAATTTTATAGCAGGCTTTGTAAAAGGAAATTGAAGTAAATTAGAAGCAGAATGAAGACAATGATACTGCCATTTTCCTTCAACTAATGCTCCAGAGTCTATTTTCAAATGCTGTGGGTGAAAACTTTAAATGTAGCCCTTTACTTCAAAGATGGCACTTGTTACAAAGCATTAATAATCCTTTTCTACATATTTTCCTCAGAACTTCTAACTACAAAGCAGCTGGCCCCAATAGTCTGATAAAGGCCTAATTTATAGGATGAAAAGTGGAAGGACTTAATTTTATTCATATTATACTCATATTTTCATGAGTTCTAAGATTGAGTAGACGGTTTTCATAAGAATTGGGAGCAACTTCAAATTGAGGTGCAGATTCTGTCACTAACTGTGTAATCTTGAACAGGTCATTTCATCTCTTGATTTTCTACAACATGACAATTAAGTGTATGTGTGTGTGTGTGTGTGTGTGTGTGTGTGTAGCAGTTGGTTTCACTTTCCACAGTTTGAGTTACTGTCAATGACAGCCTGGAAGCAGATCATCCTCCTAACTGAGGATGTCAGAAGGTCAGTAGTAGCCTCAGTCTATGTCACAGTGCCTACATCACTCACTTCAATTCATCTCATCACGTAGGCATTTTATCATCTCACATCATCACAGAAAAAGGATGTGTCCAGTACAAGAAGATATTTTCAGAGCGATCACATTTACATAACTTTATTGCAGTATATTGTTATAATGGTTCTATTTTATTTTCATTGTTAATCTCTTACTTTGCCTGATTTATAAATTAAATTTTATCATAAGTATGTATATATAGGAAAAAACATTGTGTGTGTGTATATATATACACACACACACCCTATATATATATATATATACCCTATACACACACACACACACACACACATACATATATATATATATACACACATACACACACACACACACACACACACACACATATATATATATTTTGCTATCTGCATTTTCAGACATCCACTGGGGCTCTTAGAATGTATCCTGAATGGATAAGGAGGACTAGTGTGTGTGTGTGTGTGTGTGTGTGTGTGTGTGTGTGTGTGTGTGTGTGTATAGAGGGAGAGGAGCATGATTTGAGGTATATGAATATATCTAAATAAATGCTTTGTAAACTATGAAGCCCTTCACAAATGAATAGTAATACCATTATAGATGAGATGCTCAGTACGTTCTAAGCATATGTAAAGGAAACACAAAAGTATAGAATATAATTCCAAGGATGCCAGAGTGGCTCAGGTCATGATCCCAGGGTCCTGGGATGGAGTCCCCCATTGGGCTCCCTGCTCAGGGGGAAGCCTGCTTCTCCCTCTGCCTGCCACTCCTCCTGCTTGTGCCCACTCACTCTCTCTCTGATAAATGAATAAAATCTTAAATACACACACACACACACACACACACACACACACACATACATACATACATACATATATATAATTCCAGTCTTAGGGAAACTTAGAGTATTTGGAGAAATAGGTTTACTTGGTTTTTTTAAAATGTAAAAACACTAATTAGTACTTTATCTATCCTCAAGCTATTAAGCTCACAAGATGTACAAAATAATACCTAAAAAGTTAACTACATCATGCTCCAATGAAGTTGCTTCAGTGATTACCATCCCCACTCAATTTGCTTCTACGTGATTCTACAAGGGAGCATATATAACTTCTTATCTGTAGAACACTTTGGATTATTCAAATAATTTTCACAACTATTCCTTCATTTAAGCCTATAATCAGTCATGATTAACTTATTATAAACACCAAAACTTTTCTTCTGTCTTTATGATCTTTATAACTTTATACTTGTTTCATTTTGGGATTGCCTATTTGTCATCAGCACGGAAGTCAGTGGATCTACATGAATCTGGAAAACTTCAACACCAACTTGCTGTGGACTTGGACGAGAAGATCAACATCCAGTGGCAAAAACATGGTTACCCTTTGGTTGGCTCATTGAGCTATTCAGTGAAAGAAATTGAGTACATCGCACGAGTCATTGACAGAACCGGAGGAGGAAGAAACATTATCGTTGTAATTTCTCTGGGCCAGCATTTCAGACCCTTCCCCATTGATGTTTTTATCCGAAGGACCCTCAATATCCACAAAGCTGTTCAGCGTCTTCTTCTGAGAAGCCCAGACACTATGGTTATTATCAAGGCAGAAAACATCAGGGAGATGCACGGTGATGTGGAAAGATTCAGTGACTTTCATGGTTATGTCCAGTATCTTGCCATTAAGGATATTTTTCAAGACCTCAGTGTGGGCATCATTGATGCCTGGGATATAACAATTGCATATGGCACAAATAATGTCCACCCACCTCACTCTGTAGTCAGAAATCAAGTTAGTATATTGCTAAAGTATATTTGCTAGATAACACCTCTGAAATCCATTCACTTAATTAAAAACATTTATAAAGTGTTTGCTATCATGCCAGTTCCTATATTTGGCTCTGAACTCCCAATTAGCATGAGAGAATCTGCACTATGGCTAATCCATAAACCACCAATTCAACCAAATAAATTATTTCTAATTGGGCCTCCACTTAAAAATAAAAACTAAAAGTGCCCATGAAAAGGACCTACACTTCTTGATCAGAGTCCTGCTACTCTTAACAAATGAGAAGTCAAGACCTAATGGTTAAAAGTTGTCTCTGGTTCATGGAAATCCAGTGCAATAAAGTTATTCTAAAATATTTGGAGAAAGCAGTCCCATTTTCTTGTTTCTGCTGCTAAAGACAAGCTCAAGATGATTTCCAAGTGGCAAGAGCAGTCCTGTAAGGCAGTTCTCCATGTCCGCAGTCCTAGCGGAGCAACAAAATTCTAAGCAAGGCTCCCTGGATACTGAAAATCTCTGACTTTTCTCTCCCTGTAAGAACTCCCACTGCTGGAAGCTAATCTGATTTGATAGAATTTATCTTCCAGGAATACAGAACAATACAGGTAAAGACACAGTTCCCTAGAATTCAAGAAGCTGAGCTTCAGTCCTTTTGTTGACAGTAATTTTACAACTTTGGATAAAGCACTTCAGATCTCTGGGCCTATTTCCCAAAATAAGGACTCAGTATAAGACTTGTGATTTTTTTTCAAACCTTGGTCTGTGCAGATCTGGGTGCTGTAGGTGGTACTTCAGGTACTGCCTGGAGGGCAGGACTTGGGTGCCTGGTGGGCAGGGTACAAGTTCTGCCGCACATTTCAGCCAAGCTATCAGCCAGGTTAACCTATAGGTGTGTTGAACTTGTGGGAGGGCTTTTGATTTGAAGAGAGCTCCACTGCTTAAAACATGTTGGAAAACCATGATGTAGATAATCAACAACATTGGTTTCTCTTATCTACACATGTAGGTTAACATTTTAATCTCTTTCTCTTGCATTTTAACAGACCTTCCCAAAACTTGACCAAACAAGAATGATTGATAGAATTTCAGTTGAAAGAGGCAGTATAATTATTATAAAACAATTTGGCATCCTATTCTTCCTTAATTTTTCACTCTAAACCATGCCCCAGATGCCACCGGGCCTCTGACCTACTCTTGATGCTTCTAAGAAAGAACAATTATAATAGAAACATAATCTATTTATCCAGTTTCCTCTGGGTAAGGGATAATAAATTTTCTACTTATTTGCCATGTTCACGGTTCAGTGCCCAGTAAACATTCAGATGGTCAAAAAATATTATGTGCCAGGAACTGTTCTAGTCTTTAGAGATAAAGTGGTCAAAAAGACACATGAATTCTCTGCCATCAAAGAATTTACACTGTAATAAAAAAGATAAAGATATAAATTCCAACCTGCTAAAGTAGTATCAACAAAGTGTATGATGTAATATAGCGGGCAGTGATGGCATGCTGGTGATGGAGGTGACAAGTATAGTTGAGAAGGCATCCCAGAGAGGAAGGCATTTCAAATGAGATCAAATTAGTGGAAAGGAGTCATCCATGAGAGAAAGAGACAGAAAAAAATGACGATTGCAAAACCTCTGAGATATGATGGGGCTTGGTTTATTTAAGGAACAGGAGATCATTATGCCTGGAGTATTGTCAATGCAGGAAATATGGAGGGAGGAATTAGAGGAAGGCAGGGGCCAGATCATGTATGGCCTGTGTAGCCTACGGCAAGGAGTTTGAATTTTATCCTATTTACAATGGGAAGGCAGTCGAGGGAGGAGAAAATAGAAGGAGTGGGAGAATAAGAGGAGGAGAGTGCAAGGGAGGGAGGGACTGGTTACCTGAACCAGGGCATCACTCTAGACTCTTGTAGTTGCTAAGGTCAGAATGAACAAGAGTTGTGAAACCAAGGAAACCCAGCACAGCATGTGTTCTGTTAATGAAGTGACTTTCCATGACCACTCTTCAGCTGGGGTGAGAATGGATAAGGGGCATTGGAGGTCTTGCTAAAGGGACAGATTTTTTAAAAAGACACACAGAGGGCTATAATTTTAGAACAGAGACTAAAAATTAGAATGTGTCCTAGAGTTTTTAAGAAAAGAAAGAGAAATATGTTTTTATATATCCCAAGAGATGTATAAATGTATAAATCCTAAGAGAAAGTATAGGCTCAGATAGGATCATACATTCAGAATAGCTCTCAGAAGTTAGCACTTCTGGTTCTTCCAAAAACTGAATCATCATAAACACAGAGGTAACAGTCTCTATGTCTCCTTGACATTTGGCTTGGTCATTTCCCGTCTGAGATGATTGCCAAGTGTGTACACAGCAAATGCAAGTTGGTTTTCTAACAGGAGGAAAAAGTGAAAACACCTGGCACTCAGCCTTTTGGGCAGGATGGATTCTTACAGATGGATAAATACTCCTAAAAGAAACAAAGAGGTAAATGTTTCCAAGGAAAACCATTATCAAGAGGCAAGGACGTTAAAAAATATACTGAGAAGAAACTAAGAAGGTGAGTGTTTTTTACATAAATGAGGATCTTGCCAAGGAGAATGTTTCAAAAACTGGTATATTCTACATATCAGGTATTGCTGAATTCCTGCAGTTATGATTTCTCGTCATTGTATCACTCTGGATCCAATTAGAAGGTAGAAACCACACTGTGAACTAAACCAAGGAAGTCTCATAGAATTATTAAACCCTTGATAAAGGAGTGATTGTAATATATAAGGAAACCATGTGGTACACTTATGGTAGAGGGAGGGAATCCAAGGAAGGAGCAACATGGAAGGGGCCCTCCCAAGGCAGAGGGTCAGACCGTGTTGGTGAAAGTAGCAGAGGTTGATGGTTGGTCCAGGCCACAGCTGGTGTGCAGTTGCTGGGCAAGCAAAAAACATCCTCTGTGGTGTGGGCAGGGTGCAGCTGATTGGCAAGCAGGGGCACGGGCATGCAGAGGGGGCGGGAACTTGGGACGCAGGCAAACTCTGCAAGAGGCCTGCCGAGGGAATGGGTGCCCAAGCAAACAGTGAGGCCTTCCCAGGCAGGAAGCTTTGTAGTGACTTTTCCCTGTTGCAAAGGCCAGGGAATATTATCACTAGTCCAGGACAAGGCTGCAAGGTCACCAAATCATGGACAGGTTAGATGGGAGGAGCTCCACCAGATAGCCCCATACCCACAACACCAACCCACTGCAGAGCCACTGGACATAGCAGCACAGCTCCTTCCTCCTGTAATGTCCCTCCAGTGCCCTCTACTGAGAACATTTGACAATGTGCAGAAGAGATGCCTAAGAGAATTCGGTCCATTATTTCAGAGAATATATTGAAGGGTGAGTTTGGAGCTGAGAGACAATAAGTTAACTGTTATAGTCATCAGCCTACTCCTTTTTACTGGGTCATTTCTTTAGGAAACAAGACCATGCTCTAATAATACTCTATATCTTTAAAAAAAATTTAAAACATATATCTAAAAAACTCTATAGATCCCTGATATTACATCTCTCTTCAGTTACTGTCACACATCTCCCCTTTGAACAAAACCTTCTTGAAAATGTGATTCTATATTCACTGTCCTCATTGCCTCCTATTCTCTGTTACAACACATTCCACATTGGCTTATGTTCTCTGCTGCACCTGTTAAGGTCACCTTTGTGTTGTCAAATATAATGGCCACTTGTCTGTGTTCATCCAATTCAGCCTCTCGGTGGCATTTAAGTTGAATATGCCTTCTTTATTCAGACCCTCACTTTCCTTTGTGTGACATGACTCTTTCAGTGTTTTCCTCTTGCCTGCCTAGAGACTTCTTTCCCCTCTCCTTTGGCCATTCTACCTCTGCTACTTGGCCTCTACATTTGGAATACCCTGGGGTTCAATCCTATTCACCTGCTTTGCTCTATAGTCTCGTTCTGGGTGATATCCACCCTTTGATTTAAATACCGCCTATAGTTTCACTGACTTCTAAATATTTGTCTCCAACTCTGATCTCTCTATTGCATTTAGGAATTGCATATCCAATTGCCTACTTAACTCTCTGTGTTCCTATCTAGGTGGTATCTCAAACTCACCATGATGAAAGTAGAATTCTTGATTTATATTCCAAAACACATTTGTCCCTAGTCTTCTCCAATTCAAAAAATGTTAGCAAGACCCACACAGTAGCCAGGAGCTATCCTTTATTCATCCATTTCTTTCCAAGTCCTGCCATATTTTCTAATATGTAGACAATCTCTCTCCTCTACTTTCATTCCTGCCATCCTGATTCAGGCTATACCTCCTCTCTCCCAGAGGTAGGCAACAACTGGTGTTTCTGCTTATAATCTTGAAACC
Organism: Eumetopias jubatus; assembly: GCF_037043125.1. NCBI lineage: Eukaryota > Metazoa > Chordata > Mammalia > Carnivora > Otariidae > Eumetopias > Eumetopias jubatus. The sequence continues at coordinate 102,496,219 of NW_028274819.1, forward strand.
TCTGTAAGACATTCTCTACACAGCAGCCAGACTGATCTTTTGAAACTGCAAATTGGATTATTTCACACCCTTAGATAAAAATCTTTCAGTGGATTCTAAATTCTAAATCCAGCCTCAGGGCAAGTGTCTCCTAAGAGATAATTCTTCCTGACCACACAATCTAGATGTAGGTCCCTCCATCTCGCTTTATCTTTATCATGTTCCCTTTTTATGTGACTATGTATCACTATCCAAGATGATCTCATTAAGTTAGTTTTACATGTGATTTTTACCTGTTCTACTTAATGCTAGATTCTAAGCTCCCTAACTGTAAGGGTCTTGTGTTGTTCACTAGTTGTTTTACCCACAGGATCTAGAAAATGCCCAGAATGTATTGGTTCATTCTGTACATGTTGAATAAAATAAAGACTCTTCTACATTTGCCAGGGAGAAAGCTAGATGCAACCGTGGCTAACAGTCACCTGTTTGGAATTACAGAGCCCTTTATGTGTAGAATGGCATGGCATGTAGTAAGGACATGTTCTCTCTCAGGAGAACATATCCGTGATTGTTACAGAAAGACTCCAAGATTCATCCAGTCTGCAAAAGCCCATGAGATGTGTATCACAAAGTATTTTCATGTTATAACTCAGAAATGAAAAATTTAGGGACGAAGATTATAGTTTTCATTATTACCTATCGATGACTGAAGTTTTAAAAGAGAACAGAGAGTATGGGCACATGTTAATAGTTGTATCTTTGTGTTGCCAGGAAAGATTTGCTCTTTTGGAACATGAACAATGATACTGATCCACGTGCCTCCTGCAAAGGGCTTGGCACACTTAGAAAAACAAGGAAGAAAAAGATTTGGTCTCTGACCAGAAAGTATTTATAATCCAACTAAAGAGATAAACTTGTATAGAAATAACTTAGAAATGAAACCAGGGGCCTGCCTGCGTAGCCTAAACTTCTAGATCTCATACTAAATTAGGCTCTAAAAGTGTCCCTTTGATGGGTTTCCCACTTCCAGAACTAGGTAAGGATCATATTGACTATATATTCCTGCCTTAAATCCATCATCCAAGCTGTTCCTTTTTAATGGGTAGAAAACCCTTCCTAGCATTCTCTAATTAAAGAGAACTGTCCTCCTTCAACTCCCAGATCTATATAGGTATACTGAACCACGCCCTCTCCTGTGCACTCATGGCACTATTTTCATATGACTGTAATGTAATATTGTATTAGAAATAATTCTATATGTGTCTGATAACATAACACGGAAACTAAATCACATATTTCATGAGGACAGGGAATATATCTTTATCACTTATAAACAATGCCAGAGCTTCAGCGCTGAGAGACCATCCATGGATTCCCAGTTACTTCCAAGTCTGCATCTGCAGGCAATGCAGTACATGATTGAGACTAAATAAATGAATGGTTAAATAAGTAACTTATATGACTCATGGGGATAAAGCAAACTTTCAGATAAAGCTTCCCTAGAGAGAAAGGATTAATGACAGGAAATATGACTCCCTCTCTTATCTGCCTTCAACTGCACTGCCTTCTGTATTAAACGTCTGTTGTTTCTGCCCTGACCAATACTCCCCCCTTCTAGTAACAGAGCCCCTCTTTTCCTAGAGAACTGCACTTACTCCACTTTATAGCATCCTGATGGAACTGTCAACCATGTGGTTCTGCCTCTCTTTGGATCCTACTCATCCCTTAAAGCACTGTCCCCCACGCTTAAGTGGTTGGTCCTAGCAGAGTCTACCGGAGTGTTATTTTTGGAGTTTTTTCTGTGATCTATAAATTCTGGATCTCTCACTGAGAGATCTTGAACACTGAAGACCACGTATGGCTTAAGCTTTTTGGGACTACAGTGTGAAAAGGATCAGTCTGAGAATGGATCCAAGGAAAGAGGACAGTAGACCTAGAGGCTTAGAGAGTTGGCTTACCTTATTTGACCCCCTAGATGAGTCATTCAGTTTCCTTTCTCTTTTTCCTTCAGCTGTCATGGAAACTACTAGCATGAGTTGGAAACTACAACTGGAAGAGTCCTGGATAATGTGTTTCTGTAAGGTCAACTTGCCCCTGGAGAGTAATAGAGATTGCAGATGCAGTTGTAAAAGTCATTACAAACCATAGAAAATCAGCAGAATTCAACAGTCCTAGGATCTGTGATTGATACTGAAAAAAATTTTCTGGATGCCCTGATGGGCAGTAGTTGAAATGATAGTATTTCTGTCTTTTGCTGTGAATCTTCTTGAAGTAAGGTGGACACAAAGAGTTTGTATGGAGACTGAATGGTTTTATTTCACATATTTCTCCCGAAACAAATAATGAAAGAAACAGATTAAGGGAACTACCAAGTGCCTGCATATGTTTTTACGCTTAATCCTCACAAACCCTAAGAAATTTGTGCTATTAATATCCCACTTTATAGAGGACTAAATTCGGCCTATAGATGAGTAGAAAGTTAAAAAGTTGTCCAGGATCCTAAAGCCAGTCTATGAGAAACTTTTGTTTATCAGTATCTAGTGATAAAAGATAAACAAGTGACTCACAATATAAAGGAATAACAAGATGGTAACAGTAGAAAGTAGGAAGCTGATGATAAATAAGAAAAGCTATGGAATTTATTCAAAATGGTGGACTTGGCACACACTGTAGCCTTCCCTCTAAAATAAGTCCACAGAAATGTCTGGAAGGAGATTTATAAAACTTCATTGCCATGACAGAAAAGAAGAATTTCCTTAAAACAGAGAATGTGAGAAAATCCAAAGACTAATATCAGAAGGGATGAGATTAAACTTGAAAACTCCTGTCCAAGACAAATTTGTGTCTGGACTGCCACAAAAGTTTCATATGCCAGGATCAGGAGAGAGCCCTGAGAAGATTGTAGTCTCCTAAGTGTGCAGTAATAGCATTATATCTAAAAACCAATGTGTATACCTTAATTTAAAAATAATTTATTGCTAATTTTCCAATGAATCATAATCACTGATCATGGATTACCATAACAAATATGATAATGAAAAAGTTTGAAATATTGCAAGAATTACCAAAATGTGACAGAGACACAAGGTGGGCAAATGCTATTGAAAAAAAAAATGGCACCGATAGATTGCTTGATGCAGGGTTGCTACAAACCATCAATTTGTAAAACAAAGCAAAACAAAAATGCAGTACCTGCAAAGCACAATAAAGTAAGGTATGTCTCTACAAGTAGGCCAGTAGTGAATCTCAAATTCAAAGATGAATATATAACCAAAACTTACCAATCATTTGAAAAAGGTGAATATTTGAAAGAAAAAGCATCAAGCACAACAATGAGAAGAAATTTGCAAGTCAAGGAAGCATTAAGTTACATTGGACATAAAATATAATTCGTCTCTGGAGTGACATGAGAAGATAATTGCAGCCATACTTAGCTAGGTATTTGCTAAACTAAATGTGTGATAGATGAAATAAAGGAAAACTTGAAGGACACACTAAAAATCAAAATGAGAACAATACACTGGGTAAGACGAAATATTAATTCAAGAATTCATCCAGAATATAGAATAAAACAAAAATGAGATCAAAATTGTGAAAGGAAAGTTAGCAGGTATTAGTTCTCAGATTTAAAGGGTCAGGAGCCATTAAAAGTGCCAAGCAAGATAAAAAGATTTGCATAAATTTCATAAGACCAAGGATAAAGAGAAAATTTTTAAAAATTCCAGGATATTAACTTTGATATCTGATATTTCATCAGCCACATTAGATGCAAGAAGGAAATAGTGTCTTCAAAGCTATGAGACTAATTATTTTTCATCTTCTAATTCTATACCACATAAACTTAACTATTTGTGGAGGCAAAACAAAAACCTGTTCAGTGTTATGTTGTCCCTTTCTGAAAGCACTAAAGATTTTACAAGATGAGAAATCACTTTAGTAGATAGGAGTAGATTTTAGAACTAATATTGTTGAGGAAAACAGGAGCATGACAATATTGCTATAATTGTGAGCTAATATGTAATATATAAAATATTTAAACTTAAATAGCCAACATATAGTACATCATTAGTTTTTGATATAATGTTCAATGATTCATTAGTTGTGTCAACACCCCGTGCTCATCATATCACGTGCCTTCCTTATTGCCCATCACCCAGTTACCCCATCCCCCCCCACCTCCCTTTCCACAACCCTCAGTTTGTTTCCCGGAGTCAAGAGTCTCAAATGTAAAACTTATTCTTAAGCATAAAGATTAGTATTACGGGTGGTGATGATAGTAGTTGATAATCGCTGAGTTTTAAAAAGTGTAAAACACGGTTCTAAATATTATACATGTATTAATTGATTTAATCTTCCTAACAATCCTGGGAGCTATACACCTGGAAAATGATAATACTGAGGCACGGAAAAGATGAATAATTTGCCATTTGTCACAGAGCTAGTAGGTGGTAGAGCCAGGATGTGAACGTATAAATAACACTGAGATTCCAGATGATATTAACATGTTATGTACTAACTGAACTGTGTCTCTCCCAATTCATATGTTGAAGTCCCAACCCTCAGTACTTCAGAAGATAAACATACTTGGAAATAAGGTCTTTAAAGAGGTTATTAAGATGAGGACTTTTGTGTAGGGCTCTAATCCAATAGAACTGCTGTCCTCATAGGAAAAGGAAGAGACACCAGGGAGGCACGTGCACAGAGGAAAGCATGTGAGGACACACCACAAGAAGGGGACCATTTGCAAGCCAAAGAGAGGGGCCTCAGAAGAAACCAAACTTGCCAACGTTGTGATCTTGGATTTACAGCCTCCAGAACTGTGAGAAAATAAATTTCTGTTGTTTACACCACTCAGTCTGTAGTATTTTGTTATGGTAGCTCTAGCAAACTAATACTGATTTGAGTGATAACAGTGTAGCAATAGAAAAATTTTACATGCTAGTAAATTCTAGATGCATCTTTTAAGGTAGAAATTTAAGCTTACTGTTCTTTTTTAATTAAGAGCAACTCATAAATGTCTAATTTTAAACCAGAAAAGGCAAAAATGTAACAAAGGAAACACGTTTTTAAAAAGGAAAATGAGAAGAAAGAAACCAACCTGGAAATTGAATTTACAAAGTAAGATAGTAGAACAAAGTCCGTATATATCAGTGATCATACTATATTTAAAAGTAAAATTCCTAATCAAAAGACCGTTCAGCTTAAAATAAAAGACTAAGCATACACTTAACATGCAACTCAGGAATCACCTTCCTGGACATTTATCTCAGGGAAAGGAAAATTTATGTTCACATAAAAACCTGTACACAATTGTTCATAGCAGCCTTATTTGCTATACACCAAGCTTGGAAACAATTAAACGTTCCTCAGTAGGTGAATGGTCATGCAAACTGCAGTACATCCATACAATCGAATGCTATTGGCAATACAAAAGTGTTATATGCAACTGATAATTTATTGAAAACTACCCCTGAAACTAATGATGTACTATCAGTTGGCTAATTGAATTTAAATTTAAAAAAATACGAAGGAGCAAACTATTGGTATATACAACAGCTTGGATGGATCTCTATGCTATAAATAAGTGAAAAAGCCAATCTTGAAATATATATGGTATAATTCCATTTATGTAACATCTTTGAAATGACAAAATTATAGACAGAATGGATTCGTGATTACCAGAAGTTAGGAATGGTGGGAGGGGAGGATGGGTGTGACTACAGAGGGCTAGATGAGGGAGATGTTTGTGGTACTGGAACAGTTCTGTATCTTGGTTGTAGTGGTAGTTACACAAATTTATATGTGGGATAGAATGATAGAGAACTATACCCATGCATTGTACCAAAGTCAAATTTCTGGTTTTGCTCTTGTACTATAGAGTTATGTAAATTGTAACCATTGGGGAAAACTAGATGACGAGCACAGAGGATCTCTCTGTACTATCTTTGCAACTTCCTGTGAATCTGAATTTTAAGTGCAAGGCACTGTTCTAAATATTGTAATGTATTAATTTAATCCTCATCGCAATCTTATGAGCTGCATACCTGGAAACTAATCATAGTAAGGCACTGATAAATTGGGTGGTTTGTTTTTTTCTCTGTAAAGTGAACAATGGCACTCGGTAAACATGTAAAAAAACATTTCTTCATTGAATAAATGCCATTAGACGATTATAATCTTGAATAACTAGAGGAATTAAAAACAAAGTTGAAATAAATACTAGATAAAATACTATATACAGAAGGAGATAATGGGAGCCAAGCATTTCTTTGCATAAAGGGAGCAGCAAAAGATAAAGATTAATTTTAAGATTTGTTAAATATGCATATTAAAATTTTTAATTCATAAACTGGATATACATACCTATATATATGATTAAACTTCCAAAACTATAAAGGGGAGGGAAAGAGAAAAAGTATAATCATCAAAATATAAGAAGATAAGCCAGAGAGTGGCAGAAAATATTTTCAAGAGACATATGAGTGTTATCCAAAATATACAAATAATTCTTAAAATAACGCAAAAAAATGGGCAAAAGACTTGATCACTTGCCTCACTAAAGATACACAAATGGCAAATAAGCATATGAAAAGATGCTCAACCTCCTATATTAGGAAACTGAAAATTATAACAAGAATGAGATATCACAACATACTATTAGAATGGCCAAAATCCAACACATTGGCCATACCAAATGCTGGGGAAGATGTGGAGCAACAGGAACTCTCATTCATTGCTGGTCAGAATGCAAAATGGTACAGCCACTTTGGAAAATAGTTCAGTAGTTACTTAGACTAAACATCCTCTTACCATATGATCTGGGAATTACGCTCCTTGATATTTCCCCAAATGATCTGAAAACTTATGTACACACAAAAACCTGCACATGGAGGTTTGTAATGGCTTTCTTCATAACTGCCAAAACTTGGAAGCAGACAAGATGACCTTCAGTAGGTGAATGGATAAACTGTGGTACAGCCAGACACTAAAATTTTATTCAGAGCTGAAAAGAAATGAGCTATCAAACCATGACAAGACATGGAGGAAACTTAAGTGCATAATACTGTTAAGTGGAAGAAGCCAGTCTGAAAAGGCTACATACTATACAATTCCAGCTACATGACTTTCTGGAAAAGGCATAATGAGGCAGTAAAAAAAAAAAAAAAAAAAAAAATCAATGGTTACTAGGAGTTCGGAAGGAATGAATAGGTGAAGCACAGGGGATATTTAAGGCAGTGAAACTATCTTGCATAATAGAATAATTGTGACTACATATTGTTATACAATTGTCAAAACCCAGAGAATGGGTGGAGCCAGATGGCGGAGGAGTAGGAGACCTGGATTTCGTCTGGTCTCAGGAATTCAGCTGAATAGGGATCAAACCATTCTGAACACCTACGAACTCAACAGGAGATCGAAGAGGAGAGTAGCAAAAACTCTCTGAACAGAGAAGCGACCACTTTCTGGAAGGTAGGACGTGTGGAGAAGTGAATCCGAGGCGATATTCGGGAGGATAGACGGCGGGGGAGGGGCCTCCGTCGGCCGCTTCCGGCAAGTGCTAGAGCCGCGGAGCACAAAATCGGACCTTTTAGAAGCCGGCTCCGCGGAGGGCCATCGCTCCAGTGGCTAAGCGGGGGGTGGAACCCTCGCGGGACAGTGTGGTCTCAGGACGCTCGGGGTCACAGAAAGACCGGGGGTGCCTGAGTGCGCCAGAGCTCCCAGGGATCGGAGCGGGGAAGCCGGCTGCAGAGACGGAGCAGAGGCGAGGGCTCCCAGCTCGGGGTTGCCATAAACTGTGATCCGCGGCCCAGTCGGGCCACTGCTCCTCCAGCAGGGACCCAACAAGCGGCAGAGCCGGGGAGACTCCCCTTCCTCCCCCGGGAGGAGCGGCGCGGGAGCGCACCGCAGGGATCTGCTGGGTTTGGAGACTCCACATGGGGTCGGGTGCCAGACATAGAAACGCTCGGTCACAGGCCGGGTGAGCACGGAGTGCGGCCGGAGACCAGGGAGAAGGGAGTGACTGCTTTTCTCTGGGGGCGCACTGAGGAGCGGGGCCCCGAGTTCTCAGCTCCTCCGGGCGGAGATTGGGAGGCCACCATTTTCACCCTGGTCCTCCAAAGCTGTACCGAGAGCTTGCAGGAAACAAAAGCTCCTGAGAGCAAACCCGAGCAGCTTGCTTAGCCCGGACCAGCAAGGGCGGAGCAATTCCGCCTCCGGCAAAGACATCTGGGAACCATGGCAACAGGCCCCTCCCCCAGAAGATCAGCACGAACAGCCAGCAAGCCAAGACCAAGTTTACCGATCAAGGAGAAGGGGAGAACTCCAGCGCTAGGGGAATACTGCACATAGAATTCATGGATTTTTTTTACCATGATTCATTAGTTCATCAAAGTTAATTTTTTAAACTGTTTTTCTTAATTTTTCTTTTTCCCTTTTTCAACCAGCATCTTATCAATCCCTTTTTTAAAAAAAACATTTTTTATTTTTCATTTTTAGAGTCATATTTTATCCCTCCATAGTAGTTACCCTTATTTTTGGCATATATATATATAAGTTGTTCTCTCTTTAAAATTTTGAGATACAGTTTCTTCTAACAGATCAAAATATACCCTAAATCACTAGTGGATGGCTTTGTTCTAGTCTCCTGCCTGATCACATTCTCTCCCTTTTTTCTTTTTTTTTAATCTTCTTTCTTTTTAAAAACATCTTATCAATTCCTTTTATAAAATCTTTTATAATTTTCATCTTTACAGTCATCTTCCATCCCTTCATTGTATCAACCCTTATTTTGTACATATATGTCTTTCTTCCTTTAAAATTTTAGGAGGCACTTTTTTCTAACAGACCAAAATACGCCCCAAATCTAGTGTGTGGCACTGATCTATGCACTAGCCTGATCATATTTGATCATATTCTGTTTTTTTTGTATTGTTCTGTTTTTGTTTTTATCTTTTTTTAATCCTTTTTTTTTCTCTTTCTTTTTTCTTTCCTTCCCTTTCTTTTCCCTTGGTTTCAGGTCTTTTCTGATTTGTATACAGTATATTTGCTGGGGACGTTGTTAACCTGTTAGCATTTTGTTCTCTCATTCATCTATTCTCCTCTGGACAAAATGACAAGATGAAAAAAATCACCTCAGCCCAAAGAAAAAGAGGTAGTACCGTCAGCCAGGGACCTACTCAATACGGACATTAGTACGATGTCGGACCTAGAGTTCAGAATCATGACTTTAGAGATACTAGCTGGGCTTGAAAAAAGCATGGAAGTTATTAGAGAAACCCTTTCTGGAGAAATAAAAGAACTAAAATCTAACCAAGTCAGAATCAAAAAGGCTATTGATGAGGTGCAATCAAAAATGGGGGCACTCGGGGCGCCTGGGTGGCTCAGTTGGTTAAGCGACTGCCTTCGGCTCAGGTCATGATCCTGGAGTCCCGGGATCGAGTCCCACATCGGGCTCCCTGCTCAGCAGGGAGTCTGCTTCTCCCTCTGACCCTCTCCCCTCTCATGCTCTCTCTCTATCTCATTCTTTCTCTCAAATAAATAAATCAAATCTTTAAAAAAAAAAAATGGGAGCACTCACTGCTAGGATAAATGAGGCAGAAGAGAGAATCAGTGATATAGAAGACCAAATGATGGAAAATAAAGAGGCTGAGAAAAAGAGAGAGAAACAACTACAGAATCACGAGGGCAGAATTCGAGAGATAAGTGATACAATAAGACGAAACAACATTAGAATAATTGGGATCCCAGAAGACGAAGAAAGAGAGAGAGGGGCAGAAGGTATATTGGAGCAAATAACAGCAGAGAACTTCCCTGAGGAAGGAAACAGGCATCAAAATCCAGGAGGCACAGAGAACCCCTCTCAAAATCAATAAATATAGGTCAACACCCCGACAACTAAGAGTAAAACTTACGAGTCTCAGAGACAAAGAGAAAATCCTGAAAGCAGCTCGGGAGAAGACATCTGTAACCTACAATGGTAGAAACATTAGATTGGCAACAGACCTATCCACAGAGACCTGGCAGGTGAGAAAGGACTGGCAAGATATCTTCAGAGCACTAAATGAGAAAAATATGCAGCCAAGAATACTATATCCAGCTAGGCTGTCATGGAAAATAGAAGGAGAGAGAAAAAGCTTCCAGGACAAACAAAAACTAAAGGAATTTGCAAACACGAAACCAGCCCTCCAAGAAATATTGAAAGGGGTCCTCTAAGCACAGAGAGAGCCTAAAAGCAGCATAGATCAGAAAGGAACACAGACAATATACAGTAACAGTCATCTTACGGGCAATACAATGGCACTAAATCGATACCTTTCAATAGTTACCCTGAATGTAAATGGGCTCAATGCCCCAATCAAAAGACACAGGCTATCAGATTGGATTCAAAAACAAGACCCATCAATATGCTGTCTGCAAGAGACTCATTTTACACCTAAAGACACCCCCACATTGAAAGTGAGGGGGTGGAAAACCATTTACCATGCTAATGGACACCAAAAGAAAGCTGGGGTGGCAATCCTTATATCAGAAAAATTAGATTTTAAAACAAAGACTGTAATAAAAGAGGAGGAAGGACACTATAATCTACATAAAGGGTCTATCCAACAAGAAGATCTAACAATTGTAAATATCTATGCCCCTAACACGGGAGCAGCCAATTATATAAGGCAATTAATAACAAAAGCAAAGAAACACATTAACAACAATACAATAATAGTGGGGGACTTTAACACCCCCCTGACTGAAATGGACAGATCATCTAAGCAAAAGATCAACAAGGAAATAAAGACTTTAAATGACACACTGGACCAAATGGACTTCACGGACATATTCAGAACATTCCATCCCAAAGCAACGGAATACACATTCTTCTCTAGTGCCCATGGAACATTCTCCAGAATTGATCCCATCCTAGGTCACAAATCAGGTCTCAACCAGTACCAAAAGACTGGGATCATTCCCTGCATATTTTCAGACCACAATGCTTTGAAACTAGAACTCAATCACAAGAGGAAAGTCGAAAAGAACTCAAATACATGGAGGCTAAAGAGCATCCTACTAAAGAATGAATGGGTCAACCAGGAAATTAAAGAAGAATTAAAAAAATTCATGGAAACCAATGCAAATGAAAACACAACTGTCAAAATCTTTGGGATGCAGCAAAGGCAGTCCTAAGAGGAAAGTATATAGCAATACAAGCCTTTCTCAAGAAACAAGAAAGGTCTCAAATACACAACCTAAACCTACACCTACAGGAGCTGGAGAAAGAACAGCAAATAAAGCCTAAACCCAGCAGGAGAAGAGAAATCATAAAGATCAGAGCAGAAATCAATGAACTAGAAACCAAAAGAACAGTAGAACAAATCAACAAAACTAGTAGCTGGTTCTTTGAAAGAATTAACAAGATTGATAAGCCCCTGGCCAGACTTATCAAAAAGAAAAGAGAAAGGACCCAAATCAACAAAATCATGAATGAAAGAGGAGAGAGCACAACCAACACCAAAGAAATACAAACAATTATAAGAACATATTATGAGCAACTCTATGCCAGCAAATTAGATAACCTGGAAGAAATGGGTGCATTCCTAGAGATGTATCAACTACCAAAATGGAACCAGGAAGAAATAGAAAACCTGAACAGACCTATAACCACTAAGGAAATTGAAGCAGTCATCAAAAATCTCCCAAGAAACAAAAGCCCAGGGCCAGATGGCTTCCCAGGGGAATTCTATCAGACATTTAAAGAAGAATTAATACCTATTCTCCTGAAACTGTTCCAAAAAATAGAAATGGAAGGAAAACTTCCAAACTCATTTTACGAGGCCACCATTACCTTGATCCCAAAACCAGACAAAGACCCCATCAAAAAGAATTACAGACCAATATCCTTGATGAACATGGATGCAAAAATTCTCACCAAAATACTAGCCAATAGGATCCAACAGTACATTAAAAGGATTATTCACCACGACCAAGGGGGATTTATCCCTGGGCTGCAAGGTTGGATCAACATCCGCAAATCAATCAATGTGATGCAATACATGAACAAAAGAAAGAACAAGAATCATATGATCCTCTCAATAGATGCAGAAAAAGCATTTGACAAAGTACAGCATCCTTTCTTGATCAAAACTCTTCAGAGTATAGGGATAGAGGGTACATACCTCAATATCATAAAAGCCATCTATGAAAAACCTACAGCGAATATCATTCTCAATGGGGAAAAGCTAAGAGCTTTTCCCCTAAGGTCAGGAACGCGGCAGGGATGTCCACTCTCACCACTGCTATTCAGCGTAGTATTAGAAGTCCTAGCCACAGCAATCAGACAACAAAAAGAAACCAAAGGCATCCAAATCGGCAAAGAGGAAGTCAAACTCCCACTGTGTGCAGATGTTATGATACTGTATGTGGAAAACCCAAAAGACTCCACTCCAAAACTGCTAGAACTCATACAGGAATTCAGTAAAGTAGCAGGATATAAAATCAATGCACAGAAATCCGTGGCGTTCCTATACACCAACAACAAGACAGAAGAGAGACAAATCAAGGAGTCGATCCCATTTACAATTGCACCCAAAACCATAAGATACCTAGGAATAAATTTAACCAAAGAGGCAAAGGATCTGTACACAGAAAACTATAAAATACTCATGAAAGAAATTGAAGAAGACACAAAGAAATGGAAAAATGTTCCATGCTCATGGATTGGGAGAACCAACACTGTGAAGATATCAATGCTACCTAGAGCAATCTACACATTCAATGCAATCCCCATCAAAATACCATCCACTTTTTTCAAAGAAATGGAACAAATCATCCTCAAATTTGTATGGAAGCAGAAGAGACCCCGAATAGCCAGAGGAATGTTGAAAAAGAAAAGCAAAGCTGGCGGCATCACAATTCCGGACTTCCAGCTCTATTACAATACTGTCATCATCAAGACAGTATGGTACTGGCACAAAAACAGACACATAGATCAATGGAACAGAATCGAGAGCCCAGAAATGGACCCTCAACTCTGTGGTCAACTTATCTTTGACAAAGCAGGAAAGAATGTCCAATGGCAAAAAGTCTCTTCAACAAATGGTGTTGGGAAAATTGGACAGCCACGTGCAGAAGAATGAAACTGGACCATTTCCTTACACCACACACAAAAATAGACTCCAAATGGTTGAAAGACCTAAACGTGAGACAGGAGTCCATCAAAATCCTAAGGGAGAACACAGGTAGCAACCTCTTCGACCTCAGCTGCAGCAACTTCTTCCTAGAAACATCGCCAAAGGCAAGGGCAGCAAGGGCAAAAATGAACTATTGGGATTTCATCAAGATAAAAAGCTTTTGCACAGCAAAAGAAACAGTCCACAAAACCAAAAGACAACCAACAGAATGGGAGAAAATATTTGCAAATGACCTATCAGATAAAGGGCTAGTATCCAAAATCTATAAAGAACTTATCCAAATCAACACCCAAAGAAGAAATGATCCAATCAAGAAATGGGCAGAAGACACGAACAGACATTTTTCCAAAGAAGACATCCAAATGGCCAACAGACACATGAAAAAATGCTCAACGTCGCTCGACATCAGGGAAATCCAAATCAAAACCTCAATGAGATACCACCTCACACCCGTCAGAATGGCGAAAATTAACAAGTCAGGGAACAACAGATGTTGGCGGGGATGTGGAGAAAGGGGAACCCTCCTACACTCTTGGTGGGAATGCAAGCTGGTGCAACCCCTCTGGAAAACAGTATGGAGGTTCCTCAAACAGTTGAAAATAGAGCTACCATACAATCCACAATTGCACTACTGGGTATTTACCCCAAAGATACAAATGTAGGGATCCGAAGGGGTATGTGCACCCCAATGTTTATAGCAGCAGTGTCCACAATAGCCAAACTGTGGAAAGAGCCAAGATGTCCATTGACAGATGAATGGATAAGGAAGATGTGGTGTATATACACAATGGAATATTATGCAGCCATCCAAAGGAATGAGATCTTGCCATTTGCAACGACGTGGATGGAACTGGAGGGTGTTATGCTGAGTGAAATAAGTCAATCAGAGAAAGACATGTATCATATGACCTCGTTGATATGAGGAATTCTTAATCTCAGGAAACAAACTGAGGGTTGCTGGAGTGGTGGGGGGTGGGAGCGATGGGGTGGCTGGGTGATAGATATTGGGGAGGGTATGTGCTATGGTGAGCGCTGTGAATTGTGCAAGACTGTTGAATCACAGATTTGTACTTCTGTAACAAATAATGCAACATATGTTAAGAAAAAAGAAAAAGAAGAAGATAGCAGGAGGGGAAGAATGAATGGGAGTAAGTCAGAGGGGGAGATGACCATGAGAGACGATGGACTCTGAAAAACAAACTGAGGGTTCTAGAGGGGAGGAGCGTAGGGGGATGGGTTAGCCTGGTGATGGGTATTAAAGAGGGCACATTCTGCATGGAGCACTGGGTGTTATGCACAAACAATGAATCATGGAACACTACATCAAAAACTAATGATGTAATATATGGTGATTAACATAACAATAAAAAAATAAAAAAAAAACAGAGAATATATGATACCCAAAATGAACTTAACATAAACTATGGACTGTGGATGCTAATCATGTGTCCATGTAGGTTCATTGATTGTAACAAATGTGCCACTCCACTGCATGATGTTGACAGGAGAGACTGAATGGGGGGGATGAGGGAGGAAATCTCTGTACTTTCCAATCAGTTTTGTGAACCTGAAAATGCTCTTAAAGTCTATTTTAAAAAGAAATCATTCCAGTAAGAGGACAGGAAAAAAGGTGTGTGGGGAGTGGGGAGGAAGAACATGGTAAATATAAAGCAAAAAAAGATGGTAGAAATAAATTCAAACATATCCATAATCAAAGTGACTTTAAGTGGACCAAATTCTCCTTAATGTTAAATATCTGTGATTTATGAATTAGAATTTAAAAAATTTAAATCCCTCTTTAAGCTGTTCAAAAGATACATCTAAAACATAATGTCACAAAAAGGTTGAAGGTCGAGGAATGGGAAAATAGTAAATATAAACAAAATGGATGTTGTAATATCAATTTTAATATAAAACAACTCTTGGGAGAGCATAATGACTAATTAATTTTTCTATTCCGTAACAGCTTCTTCTACTTAGACCATATTCCTGGATCAAGAACCAAGAGTAGTACATCTCCATTCTGAATCTGGCACCTGAAAGGTGAGTCACCAGAAGGGTATATTGTCCTCAGGGAATGTCTAGGCATAGGAATACCATGCCTGGGAAGGCAAATAAACCTCTGGCTAGGATATGTTCTAAGAATAAGTTTGTTAATGCCATAAAGATTATAACCTTAGGACAACTAGATTATGAAATTCTTAAGATCAAGGATAGTGTTTTATTATTCATGTTTGAATCACTAGCACTTAAAACATTAAAGGTATAAGACAAATGTTGGGTGAATAAATTAGTGAATTAATGTATCATGTATATTATGATTTAGTTCTTCATTATCATGCACATACCTGAATTATCAATACAGTAAATGTTGCTGTAGCTTATGCCAAAGGCCCTATAACATGCAAAAGGGATATCGGGATATCAGAATGCTCACATAAACCCTGTCCTCGCTTCTCATGCTCCCTTGTGAAGACTTTTCTACTGTAACCTCCTGGCCTATGGTGTATTTCTACCACCTCTTTTCTTGCATAGCCTTTCCTTTACAGCTGTGATTCTCAAAGTGTGGTCCACAGACATACATATTCAGTCCACATGCCAGCCCATTGACTGCTTTTACTGGTCCTCATCAAGATATATACAGAAATTGAGAGTAAGCATTTGAAACATTCTAGACAGTTTCAATTACCATGACAGTTATGCAGATTTTTATTGTATTTTCCAAAGTCATGGTAGCTGACAGTTTGGAAATAAGTAAATAACTTGTCTTTCAGCACAGATAGTTCAAGAGGCCTTCTGCCAGGGCTGTTGGCAGAATATAAGTCACTTGGGATCTTCAAAACTAAATCTTAGGAATTGGCACAGGGTTTAGGCATCCAGGCATAAAAAGACAGATGAAGTGGGAGTTATGTTTCAGAGCTAATGTAATAGTCACATGACAAAACCGAAGGTGTTAGGAGGGAAGGGCCTGAAACACAGAAGAGCCCCCTCAGCAGAGATATGAATTGCACCCCCTTTCCCTATCCTACAGAGCAAATAGTCCTTCCTGTTTTATTATCTGAACCACCCACCATTTCTCAACAACCCACCATTTTTCTGCATGGTGTTCACCAACAATGTGTCCTAAGTGGAGTTATCTTCAGACCCCAGGTTTTTAGAGCAATGGCTACACATAAAGTAGAGCCACCGTGGTATTTTCACACTATGACCACAAGGACTTAGGTATCTTAAAGCTAAGAAATTTCTATTCCAACGATTTCTGGCCACATATGGGGAGAGATACAAAGAGTCTCAAAGATTTTCTGGGACCCATCCAGTTAGCAGAGCCTGTAGAATTCTGTCACCATCCAATTGCACTATTCTTTATTGCCTTTTCAAATTTATGCCCTGGTTAATCATAAACCAAGTGACAATGAATACAGATAGATGAAAATAAATGTCTTCAGGGACAATAAAAAATAAGTTCTGTACAGCCACAAGAGACAGTTAAGAACCCAGGTACTTTTCCAACTATCCAGATGAAGAAATCATTAAAACAGGTGAGTAAGCAAAACTATAAAGACTTCACTATCTCTAATCTTGCCTGTGGTGAGTAGGGGAGAGAAAAAGCAAAGCAGAAGGAATTAGAAAGACTGTGTCCATGCCAAAATCTTTTTTTGAGTAAGAGAAAGGAAGGAAAAAAGGGGAAAGTTCAGAAGAAACATGTAGTAAACAAAAATGATTGCAAGAGCCTCTCTTCATGACAAGAACAGGCTAAGTTGTCCTGACATGGCATGAAAATAAAATATTTTTCTAATAACCACTGATCCAAAGAACCCAGTGCTCCATGGAGAACAAGCATTTATACAGTCACTCCACCTAACATCTAGCTGGAGAAAGAAA
Source organism: Eumetopias jubatus (assembly GCF_037043125.1). NCBI lineage: Eukaryota > Metazoa > Chordata > Mammalia > Carnivora > Otariidae > Eumetopias > Eumetopias jubatus. Next base: position 102,513,258 of record NW_028274819.1, read on the forward strand.
GATGTCAAAAATACCTGCTTACAGCTGATAATATTTTTCGCCTTGTTTCATGTGTTACATTGACTGGGTGGAAAAATGTATAAATATGTCACAGGAATTTGGAATGTGGGAGAGATCAATGTGGTCTAGAATTATTCTGGAAAGATTTCTGTAGAGTTGGGTCCTAAACTGGGGACAGACTGCCTATCAAGTTTGGATTGGTCCAGGGCAAGCCATCCCAGGTGGGAAGTAGGGTATGTTAAAAAGTCAAAAAGCAGGATAATTCTTTTGATTTGTGGTCTTTGAATATGTAAGTATCCTTATACTGTATTTTATGTGTATGTTTTTAATTCATATAAATAATTTTGTGATAAATACTATGTCTTTCTTCACTTAGCAATGTGTTGAGCAACCCTCCGTGTTGTATGTAAATGTAAGTTGCTTCTGACTGCTGTATCATGTCCCACATTACACATCCACTGCATATGTCTTAACCATTTCATAATACGTACTATAGTCCATCTAATTCCCTACAATGACACACACAGATATACAGGAAGCTGAAATAAAATTTTGAAAGTGATTTTTTTTCATGGACCTGACTGAAAAGTCTTCTGATATACTCAAATTGGATTGCTTGGACTTAGGACATAGGTATATACAATTTCAGAAAAAGAAACTACCATATTACTTTCAAACTTTATTATACTCATTGGTACACTCACCAAGAGTACAACAGACTTATATATAAAAATGCAATATATATTATGACCCAGTTGGGTTTAAGTGAGCAAGGTAGTGCGGTTTTGCTTTAGAAAACATTTAAAGATAAAGGAGAGGCATCATATGACCACCTCGATAATCAGAAAAAAAGCCTATGACGAAATTCAATCTCCATTAATTCAACTTCCATTAAACACTTAGCAAACTGGTTTTTAGAAGATAGCTTCCCTTTTTATTAAAGGATGCATGACATACAATGTTATATTAGTTTCACATGTACAACATAGTGCTTCAACAATCATGCACGTTCCACAGTGCTCACCGCAATAAGTGGTGACCATCTGTCGCCATACAAAGTTATTACATTATTGATAGTCTCTATGCTGTACTCAACATCCTTGGGACCTACTCATTTTACAACTGGAAGTTTGGACTTCATAAACCCATTCATCTATTTCACACCTCTCCCCCACATTCCTCCCTTCTGGCAACCACCAGTTTCTCCTCTGTATTTATAATTGTTTCGTTTGTTCATTTGCTTTGTTTTTTGGACTCCATATATGAGTGCAAATACATACTTGTCTTTCTCTGTGTGACTTATTGCACTTAGTACAATACCCTTTAGGTCTATCCATGTTGTCATGAATGGTAAGATCTCATTGGTAATATTCCATTGTTTGTGTATATGTGTACCACATCTTCTGTATGTATTCATCTATCAATGGATGCTTTGGTTGCTTCCATATTTTGGCTATTGTAAATAATGCTACCATAAACATAAGGGTGCATATATCTTTTTGAATTAGTTTCTTCATTTTCTTAAAGTAAATACCCAGTAGCAGAATTATTAAATCATATGGTATTTTTATTTTTAACTTTTGAGTAATCTTTATACTGTTTTGTAGAGTGACTGCACCAGTTTACATTCCCTCCAACAATGTATGAGCTTTCCTTTTTCTCCACATCCTTACCAACACTTGTTACTTCTTGTTGATACCAGCAATTCTGACAGGTGTAAGGTGATATCTCATTGTGGTTTTGATTTGCATTTTCTTGATAATTAGTGATGTCGAGCATCTCTTCATATGTCTGTTGGCCATCTGTACGTCTTCTTTGGACAAAGTGTCTATTCATGTCCTCTGCCCAATTTTAATCAGACTATAGGGATGTTTTGCTATTGTACGAGTTCTTTATATGTTTTGTACATTAACTTCTTATTAGATACTATCATTTGCAAATATTTTCTCATATCCAATTTGTTGCCATTTTTGTTTTGTTGATGGTTTCTTTCAATGTTCAAAAGCTTTGTATTTTGATGTAATCCCAATAGTTTATTTTTGCTTTTGTTTCCCTTGCCTAGGAGATATATCTAGAAAAATGTTGCTAAGGTCAAGGTCCAAGAGATTACTGCCTATGTTTTCTATTAGGTGTTTTATGGGTTCAGGCATGTCTTTAAACCATTTTGAGTTTATGTTTGTGAATAAAGAAAGTGGTCCAGTGTGATTCTGTCCAGTTATTGAAAAGATATCTTTTTCTCACTGTAAATTCTTGCCTCCCTTGTCATAGATCAATTGACCATATAAGAGTAGGTTTATTTCTGGGCTCTCTGTTCCATTGATCTATGTATCTGTTTTTGTGTCAGTACCATACTGTTTTGATTACTATTCCCTTGTAGTAGCATTTGAACCTGGGATTGTGATACCTCCAGCTTTACTCTTCTTTCTTAATGTTGTTTTGGCTATTCAGGTCTTCTGTGGTTCCATACAAATTTAGGATTATTTGTTCTAGTTCTGTGAAGAGTACTATTGCTATTTGGTAGGAATTGCGTTGAATCTATAAAATGCTTTGGGTAGTATGGACATTTTAATGATACTAACTTTTCCAATCTATGAGCATGGTATATCCTTCCATTTGGTTTTGTCATCTTCAATTTCTTTCATCAATGTCTTATATAGTTTTCAGAGTATAGGTCTTTCACCTCCTTGGCTAAATTTATACCTCGGTATTTTACTCAATTTTTATTATTAATTAATTATTATTATCTTGATGCATTTATAAATAGGATTGTTTTGATTTCTTTTTTTGGCTACTTTATTATTAGTTTATGAAAATATAAGAGACTTACATATTTAATTTTGTATCCTGAAACTTTACTTAGTTCTTACAGTTTTTTTGGTGGAGTCTTTAGGGTTTTCTCTATATAATATCTTGTCATCTGCAAATAGTGACAGTTTTACTTCTTCTGAGAAGAGAGTTTCCTTAATAGAAAGCATTTAAAACAGCAAATATCATACATCAAACATTATGTGTTTAACCAAATACAGGAAAATTTGAAATTAACAATGGGAACAAGTCAGAGCTGTCCAATATGGCCACTTCTAATTATCTTTGTTCTGGATGTGTACTGAAACAAATACACTATAAAAATAACAAAGCACAGTAGCTGGGAGTAAAGAGGGGGTGGAATTGACTGGGAAATGGGACAAGGGAACTTTTTGGGGTAATAGTAAAATTTTATATATTGACTCATTTTTTTATTAGTTTCAGAGGTAGAATTTAGTGATTCATCAGTTGCCTGTAACACCCAGTGCTCATTACATCAAGTGCCCTCCTTAATGCCCATCACCCAGTTATCCCTTACCCCACCCACCTCCCCTCAAGCAACCCTCAGTTTGATTCCTAGAGTTCAGCATCTCTTATGGTTTGCCTCTCTATTTTCATCTTATTTTATTTTTCTTTCCCTTCCCCTATGTTCATCTGTTTTGTTACTTAAATTCCACATATGAGTGAAATCGTATGGTATTTGTCTTTCTCTGACTTATACACAAGTGTATACATTTGTTAATGCTCATAAAACTATTCACTTAGAATGAACAAACTTATTCTTACTGCATACAGGTTATACCTGAAAGTTACAGAAAAACACCTATTATAATTCCTAAGCAATACCTCAGCAATAACTGTACCAGGTAACAATAGTAATGATGGAAAAAAGACTGCAAATTGAAAAGATACTTAATAGTAGATGTAGGCAGGCTGAACTGCTAGGGGGAAAAAACTCCCAAAATATGATAACTCAAACAGGATAGGGGTTTGTTTCTCTCTCATGTAATTGTTCAGGCAGGTACTGCTCCTGGAGGTCATCTGGGAAGCCAGGTATCCATCATGGAAGCTCTATCACTCATTACCAGTGGTCTTAACCTAAGGCCAATGGACACCCAAATGGTCCAATAGACAGAATTGAGGCAGTCTGTAAACTTTAATGGGACAAAATATATCTTTATGTTCACTAGCTTCTAAATGAAGTTTAGTAATCTCTTTAATTTTAAATAATGACAACAAATCATAGTGGCATTGACAGTACCTGTGGCCCAGTCACCAATTGAAATCACAGATATTTTCATATCACAATTCAGTTATTACAGAATCTGGAAATATCACACAACATCATTTTTAAATTATTATAAAATATTAGACTTGGTTGCTAAATATTATTTGGTGTGTTAGTAAAGACTTGCTATACAACTATATAATGAATTAGATTATTTAAAATGTTGATAACTGTACTTCAACAGAATTTTTGTTATAATTCTATACATTTTATGTATTTAAAAACATTATCTGCAGAAGAAGTCCAAGGGTTTCATTAGACTGCTACAGGGGCCCATGTTACAAAGAAGTTTTAAGAACACCCCTGTTAGGACATTTTCATCTCCCCCATGGTCAAAGCCAGGCTGCTGCCCTATTCAGTTTGCATAAAGTAGGAAGAGAAAAGAGAGCATGGAGGAGCCATATCATGGCCTTAAGGGAAAGGCCAGGGTATGGCACACATCCCCTTTTTCTGTATTCCACTTCAGACAACTCAGTCCCATGGCCACACCCAAACACAGTGGAGGCTGGGAAACACAAATATTGTGCTTTTCATGGTGTCAGAGAGGAAAAAGTTTTCCTCAACCCTCCTTGAGTCACTGATTTCATGTGAAAATTAAACTGACAGAGTAACAGAACAACATATACATTTCACTGAATTTTTATTAGTACGTGAGAGTCTTCACAAGAGAATGAACACCCAAAGAAGTAACCAGAAGAGAAAGCTTTGACATCTTTTAGACAATAAATTTGTGAAGACATAGGCGTTTGGGTTAGTGCTAGTTGAACTAGGGCTAGGTACTTATCTCCCTTAACTAGTTAACTTCTTTAACTTCCTAATTGAGGTAAGTAAGAGTTAGTTCAACAGGTTTGTTTGCAGAATACTCTGGTGCCATCTCTGGGCTCTTAAGTCTATTGCCAGTAAAATAAGGGTTGGGTTGGGTTTTTTTGGGTTTTTTGTTTGTTTGTGGGTTTTGTTTTGTTTTGTTTTGCATTTACTGTTTCTTAATTGCCTGCAGCTCAAAATAATTTTTATGTGAAAGAGGCAAATTTGGGGGTGACATTCTATTTCCTTCATAGGCACTGTGATAGGGCACTAGGCATGCAACCCTAAGATAAACATTCCATTACTTAGCTACCTTTCTGTTATTAGTGATGAAAGGGACAACTATGGTCCCTGCACATTGACTCAGTTATGTCCGAGGATGACTTAGTATAAACATAAGGGAATTAAATGAGTCAAAGACAGTGACCAGTTTTCTGATTAGTGATCATTCACAAAGAGAGGAAGAGGAAAAAAACAGAAGAACAGAAAATATTCCACTGGACAAGTTGACTTTGAGATTTCTGTGAGCTGTAGTGTACCGATAAACCTGCTCTCTGAGGAGTAAGGGTTAGGAGAAACACCTGTTCACAGCACTTGCTGATTCCCATCATATAAATCTACCCATCATGACCACTTTAAAGCTACCAAGATGATATCATGGCACAAGGAGTTGGAAAAGATGAGCACAATAAACTCTCACAAGCTAGTATGAGCGAGTGTACCTCTGCTGGTGAGGGTGAGGACTTACACGTGGAGACATTCTGAAGAAATTTGCATATGCAGAGCTCAGGTTTAGGAGTAGAATTGGTGAAATGTTGATTTGGGAATCAATAAAATTATCTAGCAATAAGGTTCTTTTTAAATAACAGCAAAAAAAGAGAGCCTGGGTCGTTCAGTCAGTTAAGTGTCTGACTCTTGATTTCAGCCCAGGGTCATGGGAATGAGCCCTCCGTGGGGCTCTGTGCGGGGCTGGGTGTGGAGCCTGCTTGACAGTCTCTCCCCTCTCCCCTCCTCCACTCTTTTCTCTCTCTCCCTCCTTCCCTCCCTCCCTCTCCTTCTCTCTCTCTCTCTAAAAAACAAAAACCCTAACAACAACAACAAAAGACAAAGGGCCCAAAATGGAGTCGTTTATGCTAATCCCCATGTCAGGGAACCAATACTTAAAGTTTCAGCTCTCCCAGAAATGAAATCTTAAATGATTCAGTTAGTACTCACCTGATCAGCACTTAGGTAATCTGCCTAAAAGACCCTTGCCATCTCTGAAAGAAAGGTAACCTTGCAAAAACCAAACTTCTTTTTTGCCTAGTATAGTAACTTCCTGTTCCCACTCCTTTCTGTTTATAAAAGTTTTTCATTTTCTATACCTCTTCCTGCAAGATTCAAATTAATTTTTGCTCAAATAAACTCAAATATTTAACATGTCTCAGTTTACCTTTAACAGTTTTAGTATCAGAAGAGGGAATTGAATGAGACCCCTGACAGCCCTCAGGAGCAATGAGCAACCAAGCAAACCCCTTGAACTTACTGCTTTCTCACCTCTGAAGGCTGTAGGTAAGTCCTTTTCTCATCCTAGCTCTGCAGTTTTTTGTTCTAAGCTTTCAGACTTTGAGCATTTCTTTCTCCAGACTGGTTTCAGAAACTGGCCAGAGTTGAACTGGCTCTGACTTAGAAACTGAACTGTGTCTGGGGCTGGACAGCATACAACTTAAACTAGACTGGGTCTAGTGTGAGGTCTTAGGTGAATAAAATTTTGTTTTAAGGCTGAACAAACAGGTTAACCTTATCAGAATCATTTGAAATTGCAGTGGCCACAATGGAGAACTTTTAACCTATGTAAACTGGATTTAGAAGGTACCCTAGGAAAAAAGGAGTCTCAGGGAAGCACTCACCATAAAGGGTAGAGAGAAAATTATTTTTCTTCTAAGTTTCTGGCAACCAGAATGAGACCTGCTGGGACATCCTACTTCCTCCAGATCCTGCAGATGGAATCCTGAGAAAACTAGCAGAATCTGACAAAGGGTAATTCTTATCAGAGGCAGCTCTCCCAGATCTCTACCTATGGTGCCGTATTGAGAGTAAAGGCTAAAATTTCACATTATCTCTTCTTTTTCAGATTCAGATTTACAGGTAAAAAACATTCATAAGAATTAGATCTTGAGTTATGACTTACGAATTTGCTTTTCAGTACCCACTAGTTGTATATATTTTCTCTTTCAGAGAAAGCTACTGACTTCTTGTTTATCTCATTTTGTGTCCTGAGAACTTGGTTTGACAACCATGAGGTTGAGGGCCCCATAAATATGGCTGGATAGAAATGTGAGTCACACCCCACTTTCAGCTAGATATGGCTGAATAGAGATGTGGGTTGTATTCCATTTGCTGCTAGGGTCCTACCGACAATTTCAGCTCTCAGAGGAACTGTCTGTCTGTCTTTTGGTTATCTTTTGGTCTTGGGAAAGTAGTATATTTTGTACCCTCTTTGGGGACATGTCTTGTGTCTATGAAATTCTTTAATACTGCCAGGAATATTTACTGTTTGTCCTCGAAGAAACCTGGCAAGATACTCACAAGGATTTCTCTTAAGTAGCTTTTTGGTCAAAAGTTTGTCAAATTGGCAGCTGCTAGAGCCTGAGAGGAACTTTTTTAAAGACCTTCTTCCCTATGCTAAGATGAAACTATGTCCCCAGAGGGAAAGAAAAATATTCTGAAACTTTTGTGGGAAGACTTACTAAACCATTCCCAAGACAAACAGCTCTAAATCTAGAACATAGGAATCTTTTTATTTCCATCTTATCATTCAGGTTGCAACCCAATTCTTTGAGGAATTAAAAATAACTGTCCTAAAAATTGAGGACAACTTGTACAACTCATCTTACAAGTTGAGTTTTTACAGAACAGAAAAGCCTACCTATCCTTTTTACCAGTCTGCAAACCTCCCCTATTTATCTCAAAAGGCTTGTAGATATTGTAAAAATTCTGGTCTTAGGAAACAAAAGTCCTTCTTGGAGGAACTTTCATTTTTTTGTGTGTGCCTTTGAGATATAAATATTCTACCCTGTTTTCTCTCAGAAAGAGAGAGGGCCAACTCTTTGAAATGAAGACTTCAGAGAAGTAATTTTTATCAGAAGGAAAAAAAGAAAATGAAAGGCTTTTGGGACCTAAGCAAATAAAAAAATCTTAAAAATCTTCAACACAAATAGTGAAAAGTTTAAGCCATCTGGGCAATTAACCTGAACTTATTCCATCTGCCAGAAACATAATTTGGATCCAACTTTTCAAAAATAAACTAGTGCGTTTTACATTATCACACCTGTCTTATGGTTAAAATTTTAAAACAAAAGCTATAAGATCTATGTTTGTATCTTTCTGTACACTTATGTATGTCTGTTACATACACATAGGAATGTATTTATGTTATATAGATGTGTGACTTTTTTTAACCTCTGGATGATATTACCAAAATTACTTTGTGAATAGCTCTATTTGATTGGCTTAAATTAAATATACTCTCAGGAACATAGAAACTACCCAAATGTTTTTCAAGTTCATGTGAACTAGAATAATCTTCAATAAATAAAGTTTGACAAACTAGTTTAAGTTTGTCAGTTTAATTAAAACAGTCATATCTTTACAGTTATCAGCATTAAATACAATGCAAACATACTAATTCTACCTAGGTTTACTAAAAGTTAAATTAACTCATGTTATCTCTGTTACAGAATTTATCAGCAAGAAAAATAACTCAACATGATTTAGCTGTTTAATATCTCATGAAACTTTCAGTAATGTAAACATAATTGCTAAGAATAAGTAAATCGGTAAGTAAGATAAAAGTTTATAAATGAACTTTTCAACAATAATTATGTTTTATGGTATGTCTACTTAAAAATAGTTTCCAAATCTTTCTAGTAACTTGAAATCTTCCAGTTATATGGAGATAATTTAAGTGATGGGTATTCATTAAATATCTAGATTATTTCTGAATATAAAATATTGAAACATTACTGAACTAATAGATTTATCCACTTTGACGTCCTTTTACAGAAAAACTAAAGATATTTGGATCTGTTAATAAACACGTTTTGTGCCACATTAAAAAGTTTACTCTGAGGACAGATATATTTCTAGAAATTATAAAATGCATAAATTTGCCAGTCCACTGAATGCTAGTGTAACAGTCTACAACTGCTTATTTCTTAGTTTTCACTAGGATTTAAGAGTTCTAAGGGTTAAGAATGCTAATCAATATATGTAACAAAAACTACTTCAAAATAATAAGGGTGAAAGGAAACAGCTGTGTATGAAAAATAGGTAAGGCAAGTAAAATTATTGATTGTTCCAGAACTAGAAAAAGGAAAAAAAAACATAAGACAAAATAAGAATGGATCTAAAAAAATTGTGTAAGTATTGTGAAAAAAGAATCTGGGGAAAGGAGTGTTATGTGTGGTCAAGCTGGCTAAGATTGGAATGGACTGAAAGTTTTTTTAATGAGTTTTTTTAATATTTATTTATTTATTTTAGAGAGAGAGAGAGAGAGAGCATGCACTCGAGCAGTCGGGGGGGGAGAGGTAAAGGGAGAAAGTTCCAAACAGACTCCCTGCTGAGCACAGAGCCTGACATGGGACTCAATCCCATGACCCTGAGATCATGACCCAAGCTGAAATCAAGAGTAAGATGCTTAACCAACTGAGTGAGCCATCCAGGTGCCCCTTTAATGAGTTTTAATATCAAAACTACACAGCAAAAATAGAATTTATTTTATTCTCTTGTTCATAACACAAAGTTTTCTTAGACTGTTGGTCTACTGTAGATAACATATTGTGAAAAGTTTTTCTTTTTAACATTTTGGATAATCTACTTGGAAAGCAATGATGTTATATCTTATCAAAATGATTTACTATGCTTCATGTTATCTTTATCAGGTCTTTTACTACTTAAGAAAACCCAGTCCTTACAATATTAAAAGAGCTAAGTTTTGTTCACAACTATATAACCTTCTGTATCTGCCTTTAAAAATCTTCTATTGTCACTTGAATTAAATAGATAACTGAATATTATTTTACAAAGGTCTGTGATCCTATTAGGCAATGTTCAAACCTTTTGACATTTTGACAGCTTCCCAAAATTAAATTCTAAATGCAGTCCTTTTGACCTCACAGTAACCTTGAGATTTCCCAGAAGGTCCCCGGAAAATCTCAAAGGATTTGTATTTCACCCTCTAAAAGAGGAATTTAAACATTAGGTTTATTTGGTATGTGAATTTACATGGGAAGCATTGCCAAACAAGTGATGATAAACCCTTTAGGTTATATTTGTATGGATGCATATTAATGTTATTAATATAATAGTTATAAAAATTGTATAAAATTTCTAAAAATCAGATATGTCCTAGTATAATGTTATCAGTCATAATTCCAATTATTATCTTAAAATGCTTATGTCACAGAAATAACCAAATTTCCTTGTTAATTCCATTATAATGAACTCTCAACAGGTCTTTCAACAAAGTCATTTACAGGCAGTTATTGCTTTACTCTAATGCTTTTGCAAAAGTGAGGTTCAGAGAAAGGACATTACCAAGTATTCTTGACCACTAACAATGCTGCCAAATCACAATGTGTTAAATCTTGGGTGCATATTTCACAGCTGAAGGAGGATCCTCCTGATACCTGGTCCTGTGCAAATGCTGGATACTTCAAAAATCACATTGACTAGGGAGACAAGTAACTGACACTGAAGAAGACTGACTGCCTCCTTTCATGATATGAGATCAAAAGGTTTCCTTCCATTTCTCTTTCACTCTCTGACCACCATTTACCAAATTCTAACACCATGAAGATCTTTATGATTCTTCTGTCTACCTTTGGCCTTGCTCTGGCCTGGAAAGATAATGCCATGTAACACATCTCAGGTCATTGCAAGGGAGGTAATTTAATCTCCAAATACTGTTAGATTTGCCACAATGCAGTTGAACCTATAGTTCTACCTATCACAAACAACTCCCTAATTTCCAACACCAGAGTTTCTCTGGAACAAATTCAGCCCTCTCTACCATGTTAGGTTCCCTAACCCTGGAGGTCCATCTCTCTGTCACTGGTTAACAACCCCAAACCCAGAGAAACTCGCACCAAGGCTCTATACAAAGGGACATAAGGCAAGGGCGACTAGAATAAAACCATCTATGTAGTCTACAGACCCTAAAATTTTACTGGCTCTGATGGCTATCACCTTCCTAGTCCTAAGCCACAGACTCAAATAGGAATTACCAGGAGGCATTTGAAATTCAAAATCTGCTTCCTTTGGCAGATACATATGCCCCTGGCTAGGAGTAAGTGCAAATGAGGCTATGATCAGGAGCTTCTCCTTAACTCTTAAAGATACTGCAGAACCTGATGCTAAATCAATAGCTGTCCAACAAAATCCTTGGACTCTCTGGCCAAAGTCGCACTTGATTTTCTTTTAGCTGAGCAAGGAGGTGTTTTTTTCTATGCCAACATCATTTGCAATACATGGATTTATACTCCCAGGCTAAGAAAAGGAATAAGGGGTCTGAAACTTAGGCCAAAACATATTTTGGAATGGCATAATCTGATACTCTTTATTCTCACCTTTGAAACATTCAAGAATTTTCACAGTTGAAAAGATGAGTTGGCACAATGCTCCATATCTCACTGAACCAGTCTCTTAGTCCTGAGAATAGGTCAGTTCAGTTAAAGGGTTTTGTCTCATCAGGATGTGGTGATGCAAGTGGACTCCCAATTAGGCCTATATGGTGTCAGCAATTAATATTTAAAAAGAGACATTCCCATGAAAACAAATGAAAAACAATGCTTAATGGTTGGAACAGACTATAAATCTTCCCTAATCCAGGGAAGTCAATCAGGAAGATTTCTAGATGTTGGGCTGGAAGCATCTTCAAATGGGAGTAAGGGCAGCCAGTGACAATTGGAGAGATTCTCCTGGTTTGCAGTTTGAATGTCTCTGGTGATCTTTCTGAGTGGCTCACACAGCAAAAGGCACAAAAATTGCCCACACATGAGCTGTTGTGGTGATTTCTCTTTAGTTTATATAAAGTTGTCCTGCTTTAGTTTGCAGGGAAAAAAAGCAAACTTTGTTCCTAGTAATTTCAAATCACAAGGGTGGAGGGGAAATTGGAAATGTTACTTTGGAGACACGTAGCCAGATATTTGAGGAAGCCAGAAGAATTTAGGCTCTGTGCTTGTAGGTAAATAACAAAATCTTAAAAACAATGAATAAGTCTAGAATCTAATACCCACACAGGTGCACTACAGTTTCCCATTGAAACAATTTTTTCTTTCTATAGTCAAACCTACATCTATCAGAGATATAATATGAGACTAATTTGTTTGCAAAATCAGTCTAGTCTCCTTATACTTGGCCTGATTATTTAGGTAACTGCAGCAAGAATAGTGATTAACCATATAGGTTCTTTTAAAGTTTGCTTTTATAAGGCGTCTCAAATTAGACTTTTAAAAGCCTCTTGAAGCTAGAAATCCAAGTTAAGGACTTGCCATTAGACTTTGCTAAATACCTAAAGATTTGGGATGATTCTTCTCTTCCTGAGGTCCCCAGAATATCCTGAGGTATCTGATGCTACCAGGAAGTGAACTTCCTTACTCACCTAGTAAGGATTTCAGGAACCAAGTAAGCAAGGAGCCAGGGCAATTTTCCAAAGGGGATTTATTGGCTTCATAAAGTCTACCTTAATTCCTTAAAACTGATTATATAATATTCTATGCCCATTGTTCTCAAAGAGAACATGCCAATCAAAGCCTTGGTAATATAACCACTGTTTCCAAGTGTGTCCTGCTATAGAAAGAACATATTTTTATTGAACTTACACAAATAACTATATTGCTGTAGAAATAAGACTAGTCTCTAAGAGCTTCTGAACTCTGGAGGAACTAGGTAGGGAGAGAAAGGAATTGTTTCATTTTTGTTCACAAAGGTATAATTTTCCAAATTACTGTTAAGTCATAGAGAGCTTAAGAGAAAAGAGGAAAAGATTTACTTAAGTCTGGAAAAACAAAACATTACAAACCAGTAAATGTTTCAAAGAAAAAGTCATAAAAATTACAATTAACCTCATGAATATATTCAGTTCCATGTAATTAATTCATGCCAATCTTGATCTTTTGTTAGCAGTTGTGTAAAGCCATCGGTTTCACTATTAAAGTTCTATAAATTCTTACTCAGTTTAGTGGTATGAATGGAAAGTTACCCAAACTCTGTACTTGTCACAGTCCTTTCCATGAATCTCCTTGAAAAGTATCAAACAATAATTGTGTTGAATGACAAAAGAAAAAATGGACATGGTTAAAAAAAAAAAATGCCATAAGACTGTCAGGTGATTTTTCAGAAGAAACTGTGCAAGTCAGAAGACAATGGCTGATATATCAAAGTGCTGAAGGTAAAAACCTATAATGAAGAATACTCTGATCAGCAAGATTATCATATAGAATTGAAGGAAAGAGGGAGTTTCCCAGACAAATAAAAGTTAGAGAAGTTCATCACCACTAAACCAGATTTAAAAGAAATGTTAAGGGGCTTTTTAAGGGGACAAAAGGCCATAATTAGAAGTGAGAAAAACATTTTTAAAAATTTCATGAGTAAAAGCAAACATACAATAAAGGTAGTAGATCAATCACTTGTAAAGTTAGTATGAAGGTTAAGAGACAAAAGTAAAATGAATTATATCTAACACTTAGATAAGGGTACTCAAAATAAAAAGATATAAAATATGACAACATATATAAAACATGGAAGGGAAGTTAAAATGTAGTTCTTTTAGAATGTGTTCTAATTTAAGTGACCATAAACTTAATATAGACTGGTATATATGGAAGATATTATATATAACCTCATGGTAATCACAAACCAAATCCTGTAACAGACAAAAAAATTAATAGGAATCCAAGCATGACACTAAATAAAGTCATCTATCACAAAGAAACAGAGCAAAAGAAAAACAGAGAAAAACCTGCAAAAGCAACCAGAAAACAACAAAATGGCAGTAAGCACATACCTATGAATAATTACTTTAAATGGTCTGAATGCTCCAATGAAGTCAAAACTGGTAGGGTGGCCATATGGATAAAAGAAAAAAAAAAAAAAGATCCACCTATATACTGTTTACAAGAGACTCACTTAAGACTTAAAGATATATATACAGACCAAAAATGAAGGCATGGAAAAAGATATTTCATGCAAATGGAAGCAAAATTTTAAAAAGTCCAGAGTAGCAATACTTATTTATAACAGACAATATAGACTTTAAAAGAAAGACTGTAGCAAGAAACAGGGCATTACATAATGATAAAAAAGGATCAATCCAACAAGGGAATTTAACAATTATAAATATCTATACACTCAACACAGGAGCACCTAAATACATAAAGCAAATATTAATAAACATAGAGAAGTTGATATTAATACAACAACAGTAGGAAATTTTAACACCCAACTTATATCAATGAATAGATTATCCACATAGAAAACTAATAAGGAAACAGTGGCTTTGAACAAAACGTTAGACCAGATGAACTTAACAGGTACACACACAAAATGTTCCATCCAAAAACAGAATACATATTCTTTTCAAGTACATGAAACATTCTCCAGGATAGATCATATGTTGGGCCACAAAACAAGTCTCAATAAATTTAAAAACATTGAAACGATGTCAAATATCTTTTCTGAGCACAATGTCAATAAAGAAATCAAAGAGGAAAAACACATGGAAACGAATGAAAATGAACACACAATCCAAAACCTTTGAAATACATCAAAAGCCTTTCTAAGGGGGAAGTTTATAGTGATACAGGCTTACCTCAAGAAACAAAAAAGAAACCTCAAACAATCTAACTTTAAACCCAAGAGAACTAGAAAAAGAACAAACAAAACCCAACATAAAGTGGAAGGAAATAGTAAAGATCAAAGCAGAAATGAATGAAATAGAGACAAAAAAAAACCACAATAGAAAATATGAAACCAAGAACTGCTTCTCTGAAAAGAGAAAAAATTGATAAACATTTAACCACACTCATCAACAAAAGAGGACTCAAATGAGAAATGAAAAAGGGAAAGTAACAACTGACATCACAAAAATACAAAGGATTACAAGAGATTACAGTGAAATATTATATGTCAACATATTGGACAACCTGGAAGAACTGGATAAATTTCTAGAAATATACAATCTTCTAAAACTGAATAAGGAAGAAATAGAAATCTGAACCAACCAATTATTAACAAAATTGAATTAGTAATCAAAAAACTCCTAAATTACAAAAAAAGCAGGACCAAATGGATTCACAGATGAATTCTACCAAAGAAAAAAGTTAATTCCTATTTTTCTCACATTTCCAAAAAAATAGAAGAGAAAGGAATTGTTCCAAATTCATTCTATGAGGCCAGCATTCCAAAGATGCTACAAAAAAATAGAACTATCGACCAATCTCCCTAGTGAACATGGATGCAAAAATCCTCAAAATATTAGCAAACTGAGTTCAACAATACATTAAAAGGACCATTTACCACAATCAAGTGGGATTTATTCCAGGGATGCAAGGATGGTTCAACATCCACAAATCAATGTGATATATCACATCAATGAAATAAAGGATAAAAACTATACGATAGATGCAGAAAAGCATTTCACAAAAATACAACATTCAGTTATGATTAAAAATTCTCAAAGTAGTTTTAGAACATACCTTAACGTAATAAAAGCCATATATGACACACCCACCACTAACCTCATACTCCATGGTGATGAACTGAAGCTTTTCCTCTAAGATCAGAAACAAGACAAGGATTCCACAGTTGCCACTTCTGTTCAACATAGTACTGGAAGCCCTACCTACAGCAATCGGACAAGAAAAAAAAGCATCCAAATTGATAAGAAACAAATTAAACTTTCACTGTTTGCAGATAACATATTACATAGAGAAAACCCTTAAGATTCCACCAATAAACTATTGGAACTAATAAATGAATTCAGTAAATTTGAAGGATATAAAATATATAGAAATCTGTTGCATTTCTAAACAGTAATAAGTAGCAGGAAGAGAAAGTAAAATAATCGCATTTACAATTGCATCAAAAAGAATAAAATACAGACTGGCACATATAACCCTAAAATTTGGTTGGAATCACAAAAACACCTGAATTGCTAAAGCAATCATAAGAAAGAAAAAGCTAAAGGTATCAAAATCCCAGATTTCAAGATACAAAGCTACAGTAATCAAAAATAGTATGGTACTGACATGGATACACAGATCAATGAAACAGGATAGCCCAGAAATAAACTGGTGTTTATATTGTCAATTTATAATAAAGGTGGCAAAAATATAAAATAGAGAAATGACAATCTTTTCAAATACTGATGTTGGGAAAGCTGAATATCTACATGCAAAAAAAACTGCAACTACACCACTTCGTTACACCACACACACACACACACACACACACACAGACACACACACACAGACACACAACAGAAACTGGATTAAAGACCTATGTGTGTGACCTGAAATCATAAAAGTCCTTAATGGTAATATAGGCAGTGGACCGTAATCTCTTGGACATCAGCATTAGAAACTTTTTCTAGGTATATCTCCTCAGGCAAAGGAAACAAAAACAAAAATATTGGGACTACACCAAAATAAAAGAATTTTGCACAATGAAGATAACCATCAACTAAAAGAAAAGGCAACCTACCAAATAGGAGGATATTTGCAAATCATGTATCCAGTAATGGGGTAATTTCCAAAATATATAAAGACCTCATACAACTTAATACCAGAAAAAAACATGATTTTTTAAATGGACAAAGAGGCACTGAATAGACACTTTTCTGAAGACACACTTATGGCCAACAGACACATGAAAAGATGCTCAACATCACTAATCATCAGGAAAATACAAATCAAAACCATAATGAGATACCACCTCACACCTGTCAGAATGCTTAATATCAAAAAAAAGGATGTGGAGAAAAAAGAACCTTCATGCACTTTTGGTGAGAGTGTAAATTTGTGCATCCACTATACAAAACAGTGTGGAAGTTCTTCAAAAATTAAGAATACCATATCCAATAATTCCACTGCTGGGTATTTGCCTAAAGATAATGAAAACATTAATTCAAAAAGATATATGCACCCCTATGTTCACTGCACCGTTATTTACAATAGCCAAGATATGGAAGCAACCTAAGTGTCCATTGATAGATGAATGGATAAAGAAGTTGTGCACACAAACACACACAAGAATATTACTCAGCTATAAAAATAAGATCTTGTCATTTGAGACAACATGGATGGACCTAGAGGGTATTATGCTAAGCAAAATAAGTCAGACAGAGAAAGACTAATACCACATGTTTCCAGGTATATGTGGATTCTAACACACACACACACACACACACACACACAGGAATATTAGAAAAAAAGAGATCTTGCCATTTCCAAATACATGGATGAACCTATAGAGTTCTATGTTAAGTGAAATAAGTCAAAGAGAAAAACATACCATATGTTAACACTTAAATGTGGAATCCAAAAAACACAATAAATGAGCAAACCAGAAACAGAATTATAAGTTCAGAAAAAAACTAGCAGTTACTAGTAGGAAAGGGCTTGGGGGATGCACACAATAGGTAAAGGAGATTAAGAGATAAGAGGTACAAATTTCAAGTTATAGGTCATACAGATAAAAAGTATAGTATAGGGAGTAGGCCAAAGATATTGTAGTAACATTGTATGGTGACAGATGGTAAATACACTTATTGAGGTGAGCACAGCATAATGTAAATAATTGTCAAATCACCATGTTGTATACCTGAAACTAATATATGTCAGCTATACTTCAATTTTAAGAAACAGCCATGGTTAAAGATCTGATGAGAGTTTAGATTAATGCAATTGATGAGGGAATTTGGTTGTTTTTGTGACATAGATTTTAAGATAAGAACTAGAATTGCAACTGGTAACATTATAGCAAGAACAATCAGATTTCTAGGAATTTTATATAATTTCTGGAATACTAATATTAATCCATACAAATATAACCTAAAAATTGTTTAGCATCACTTGTTTGATGATGCCTCCCAAGCAATTTAAATATCAAATAAGCCTAGTGTAACAACTTTCTTTTCACTTTTTATAAAGAGAAATAACAAATACTTTGAGATGTTTCAGGGATCCTGTAGAAAATCACAAAATTAGTTCAGAAGCCAAAAGGACAAAATGAGAAGTTTGAGAAGTTTGTTAAAATATCAAAAGGTTTTGTACACTTGACTAAATAAGACACAGATCACTATGAAACAATACTTAATTATGTATTTAACCAAAGCGACATACGATTTAAAGGCAGATATTGAAGTTTACATAGTTGTGTGCAAAACTTAGCTCTTTTCATATTGAGAGGACTTGGTTTAGTTTTTGGTTTTTTTAGTTTCTTTTTGTTGGTTTGTTTTATTTTTTAAGTAAACAAAGATCTGATAAAGACAACATGAAACATAGGAAGTTATTTTGGTTAGACACACATTTTTGTGTTATGGATTTGTTACTTCAGATGTACAGAAAAACTTCCACAATCTCAGCAAAACCAGACCAATGGTTCAAGAAAGCTGTGTCCTCTTAGCAGAAGATAATTTTTAGTTTTACAGAAGTACACTATTGATATTAAATCTTAGTATTCAAAACCTTATAGTAAAATTATTCACTTATACCCAGTGTGACTATACAAGATTGCCTCTCTTCCCAAATTACTATATCCATTTATTAGCCTTTATTCTCCTCTTTTTCATTCTGAAATAACCAGTTATTCAACTTTAGAATATTTTTTCTTTTATACAACTGAACACATCTCCATATTTCATACCTTTTCTCAGCTAAAAACACATCCATTCCTCGCATACAAAGTTGTTCCTCTTGTTAATTTTAGTTTTAATTACATATATTAATTAGAATGCTTCACTTTCAAAAACCTTAATTTCTAATGAAAACTAAGCAATTATGAACTGTCTGTTATATCAGCATTCTTTAGATTGGCAAATTTAGGAATATATTTCACAATTTCTAGAACCATATGCATCCTCATAGTATAATTTTTTAGTGTGGTACATGACATGTTTATTAATGGATCCAAATATCTTTAGTGCCTCTGTAGTTGGAAGGCCAAAGTGGTACACTTATGTTCAATTAATAATGTATTTGTATTTTCTCTTATTTAGAAATGATCTAGATATTCAGTGAATTTTTATCATTTAACTTAGCAAAATTCTAAGGGTGTAATTGCCAAAGGGGAAATAGTTAAGTAGACATACCTTATTGTTGAAAAGTTTATTTATAAACTTTTATTTTACTTTTGTTTAATTCACTTGCTCTTAACAATTATGTTTAGATTACATGTGAAAATTTTATGAGACATTACACAAAGTTAGCCATAAACAATAAACTTTGAATGTTGACAAATTTTGTAACAGAGATAACATGACTTTATTTGATTAGTAAACCCAGTTAGAATAAAAGTTGGATATCTGAATTATATTTAATGCTGATAACTCTGAAGACATGCCTATTTTAATCAAACCAACTAATTTAAACTAGCTTTTTTACTGAAGACTATCCCAAATTATGTGAACTTGAAAAGCATTTGGGTTAGCTTCTATATTTCTGAGAGTTTTAGGAATATTTAATTTACATAAGTGCTTACATTTCTTTATGCCAGTTAAATAGAGCTTTTTTACAAATTAATTTTGGCACTACCATCCAGAGTCAGAAAAATATCATGTATACATAACACACATCCATAGATGTACATAAACGTATAGACAGATACAGAGACCTTATAGCTTTACATTCAAAAATTTTAGCCATGAGTCAAGTAAAATAATACAAAACTCACTACTTTATAAACAACAGTTGAATCCAAATTATGTTTCTTTTTTTAATAATTTTTTATTGTTATGTTAATCACCATACATTACATCATTAGGTTTTGATGTAGTGTTCCATGATTCATTGTTTGTGCATGACACCCAGTGCTCCACGCAGAATGTGCCCTCTTTAATACCCGTCACCAGGCTAACCCAACCCCCACCGCCCTCCCCTTGAGAACCCTCAGTTTGTTTTTCAGAGTCCATCGTCTCTCATGGTTCCTCTCCCCTTCCAACTTACTCCCGTTCATTCTTCCGCTCATGCTATCTTCTTCTATTTTTTTCTTAAAATATATTGCATTATTTGTCTCAGAAGTACAGATCTGTGATTCAACAGTCTTGTACAATTCACAGCGCTCACCATAGCACATACCCTCCCCAATGTCTATCACCCAGCCACCCAATCCCTCCCACCCCCCAAAACTCCAGCAACCCTCAGTTTGTTTCCTGAGATTAAGAATTCTTCATATCAGTGAGGTCATAGGATACATGTCTTTCTCTGATTGACTTATTTCACTCAGCATAACACCGTTCAGTTCCATCCACGTCATTACAAATGGCAAGAGCTCATTCCTTTTGATGGCTGCATAATATTCCATTGTGTATATATACCACTTCTTTATCCATTCATCTGTCAATGGACATCTTGGCTCACTCAGTTTGGCTATTGTGGACAGTGCTGCTATAAACATTGGGGTGCACGTACCCCTTCGGATCCCTACATTTGTATCTTTGGGGTAAATACCCAGTAGTGCAATTGCTAGATCATATGGTAGCTCTATTTTCAACTGTTTGAAGAACCTCCATACTGTTTTCCAGAGTGGCTGCACCAGCTTGCATTCCCACCAAGAGTGTAGGAGGGTTCCCCTTTCTCCGCATCCCCGCCAACATCTGTTGTTTCCTGACTTGTTAATTTTAGCCGTTCTGACTGGTCTGAGCTGGTATCTCATTCAGGTTTTGATCTGGATTTCCCTGATGCCGAGCGATATTGAACACTTTTTCATATGTCTGTTAGCCATTTGGATGTCTTCTTTGGAAAAATGTCTGTTCATGTCTTCTGCCCATTTCTTGATTGGATCATTTCTTCTTTGGGTGTTGAGTTTGAGAAGTTCTTTATAGATTTTGGATACTAGCCCTTTATCTGATATGTCATTTGCAAATATTTTCTCCCATTCTGTCAGTTGTCTTTTGGTTTTGGGACTGTTTCTTTTGCTGTGCAAAAGATTTTTATCTTGATGAAGTCCCAATAGTTCATTTTTGCCCTTGCTTCCCTTGACTTTGGCGATCTTTCTAGGAAGAAGTTGCTGCGGCTGAGGTCGAAGAGGTTGCTGCCTGTGTTCTCCTTTAGGATTTTGATGGACTCCTGTCTCACGTTTAGGTCTTTCAACCATTTGGAGTCTATTTTTGTGTGTGGTGTAAGGAAATGGTCCAGTTTCATTCTTCTGCATGTGGCTGTCCAATTTTCCCAACACCATTTGTTGAAGAGACTGTCTTTCTTCCATTGGACATTCTTCCCTGCTTTGTCAAAGATGAGTTGACCATAGAGTTGAGGGTCCATTTCTGGGCACTCGATTCTGTTCCATTGATCTATGTGTCTGTTTTTGTGCCAGTACCATACTGCCTTGATGATGACAGCTTTGTAATAGAGCTGGAAGTCCGGAATTGTGATGCCGTCAGCTTTGCTTTTCTTTTTCAATATTCCTCTGGCTATTCGGGGTTTTTTCTGGTTCCATACAAATTTTAGGATTATTTGCTCCATTTCCTTGAAAAAAGTGGTTGGTATTTTGATGGGGATTGCATTGAATGTGTAGGTTGCTCTAGGTAGGATTGACAACTTCACAATGTTCTTCAAACCCATGAGCATGGAACGTTTTTCCATTTCTTTGTGTCTTCTTCAATTTCTTTCATGAGTATTTTGTAGTTTTCTGAGTACAGATCCTTTGCCCCTTGGTTAAATTTATTCCTAGGTATCTTCTGGTTTTGGGTGCAGTTGTAAATGGGATCAACTCCTTGATTTGTCTCTCTTCTGTCTTGTTGGTGTATAGGAATGCCACTGATTTCTGTGCATTGATTTTATCTCCTGCTACTTTACTGAATTCCTGTATGAGTTCTAGCAGTTTTGGGGTGGAGTCTTTTGGGTTTTCCACATACAGTATCATATCATCCCCAAAGAGTGAGAGTTTGACTTCCTCTTTGCCGATTTGGATGCCTTTGATTTCTTTTTGTTGTCTGATTGCTGAGGCTAGGACTTCTAATACTATGTTGAATAGCAGTGGTGATAGTGGACATCCCTGCCGCGTTCCTGACCTTAGGGGAAAAGCTCTCAGCCTTTCCCCATTGAGAATGATATTCACTCAAGGTTTTTCATAGATGGTTTTTATGATATTAAGGTAGGTACCCTCTATCCCTACACTGTGAAGAGTTTTGATCAAGAAAGGATGCTGTACTTTGTCAAATGCTTTTTCTGCATCTATTGAGAGGATCATATGACTCTTGTTCTTTCTTTTGTTGATGTATTGTATCATGTTGATTGATTTGCGGATGTTGAACCAACCTTGCAGCCCAGGGATAAATCCCCCTTGGTCGTGGTGAATATTCCCTTTAATGTACTGTTGGATCCTATTGGCTAGTATTTTGGTGAGAATTTTTGCATCCATGTTCATCAAGGATATTGGTCTGTAATTGTCCTTTTTGATGGGGTTCTTGTCTGGTTTTGGGATCAGGGTAATGGTGGCCTCATAAAATGAGTTTGGGAGTTTTCCTTCCATTTCTATTTTTTGGAACAGTTTCAGGAGAATACGTATTAATTCTTCTTTAAATGTCTGATAGAAATCCCCTGGGAAGCCATCTGGCCCTGGGCTTTTGTTTCTTGGGAGATTTTTGATGACTGCTTCAATTTCCTTAGGGGTTATAGGTCTGTTCAGGTTTTCTATTTCTTCCTGGTTCCATTTTGGTAGTTGATACATCTCTAGGAATGCACCCATTTCTTCCAGGTTATCTAATTTGCTGGCATAGAGTTGCTCATAATATGTTCTTATAATTGTTTGTATTTCTTTGGTGTTGGTTGTGATCTCTCCTCTTTCTTTCATAATTTTGTTGATTTGGGTCCTTTCTCTTGTCTTTTTGATAAGTCTGGCCAGGGGTTTATCAATCTTGTTAATTCTTTCAAAGAACCAGCTCCTAGTTTCGTTGATCTGTTCTACTGTTCTTTTCGTTTCTAGTTCATTGATTTCTGCTCTGATCTTTATGATTTCTCTTCTCCTGCTGGGTTTAGGCTTTATTTGCTGTTCTTTCTCCAGCTCCTGTAGGTGTAGGTTTAGGTTGTGTATTTGAGACCTTTCTTGTTTCTTGAGAAAGGCTTGTATTGCTATATACTTTCCTCTTAGGACTGCCTTTGCTGCATCCCAAAGATTTTGACAGTTGTGTTTTCATTTTCATTGGTTTCCATGAATTTTTTAAATTCTTCTTTAATTTCCTGGTTGACCCATTCATTCTTTAGTAGGATGCTCTTTTGCCTCCATGTCTTTGAGTTATTTCTGACTTTCCTCTTGTGATTGAGTTCTAGTTTCAAAGCATTGTGGTCTGAAAATATGCACGGAATGATCCCAGTCTTTTGGTACCAGTTGAGACCTGATTTGTGACCTAGGATGGGATCAATTCTGGAGAATGTTCCATGGGCACTAGAGAAGAATGTGTATTCTGTTTCTTTGGGATGGAATGTTCTGAATATGTCTGTAAAGTCCATTTGGTCCAGTGTGTCATTTAAATTCTTTATTTCCTTGTTGATCTTTTGCTTAGATGATCTGTCCATTTCAGTCAGGGGGGTGTTAAAGTCCCCCACTATTATTGTATTGTTGTCAATGTGTTTCTTTGCTCTTGTTATTAATTGCCTTATATAATTGACTGCTCCCTTGTTAGGGGCATAGATATTTACAATTGTTAGATCTTGTTGTTGGATAGACCCTTTAAGTAGGATATAGTGTCCTTCTTCATCTCTTATTACAGTCTTTGCTTTAAAATCTAATTTGTCTGATATAAGGATTGCCACCCCAGCTTTCTTTTGGTGTCCATTAGCATGGTAAATGGATTTCCACCCCCTCACTTTCAATCTGGGGGTGTCTTTGGGTCTAAAATGAGTCTCTTGCAGACAGCATATCGATGGGTCTTGTTTTTGAATCCAATCTGATAGCCTGTGTCTTTTGATTGGGGCACTGAGCCCATTTACATTCAGGGTAACTATTGAAAGATATGAATTTAGTGCCATTGTATTGCCTGTAAGGTGACTGTGACTGTATATTGTCTGTGTTCCTTTCTGATCTATGCTGCTTTTAGGCTCTCTTTTTGCTTAGAGGCCCCTTTTCAATATTTCTTGGAGGGCTGGTTTCGTGTTTGCAAATTCCTTTAGTTTTTGTTTGTCCTGGAAGCTTTTTATCTCTCCTTCTATTTTCCATGACAGCCTAGCTAGATATAGTATTTTTGGCTGCATATTTTTCTCGTTTAGTGCTCTGAAGATATCATGCCAGTCCTTTCTGGCCTGCCAAGTCTCTGTGGATAGGTCTGTTGCCAATCTAATGTTTCTACCATTGTAGGTTACATATCTCTTCTCCCGAGCTGCTTTCAGGATTTTCTCTTTGTCTCTGAGACTCGTAAGTTTTACTATTAGATGTCGGGGTGTTGACCTATTTTTATTGATTTTGAGAGGGGTTCTCTGTGCCTCCTGGATTTTGATGCCTGTTTCCTTCCTCACATTAGGGAAGTTCTCTGCTATTACTTGCTCCAATATGCCTTCTGCCCCTCTCTCTCTTTCTTCTTCTGCTTCTGGGATCCCAATTATTCTAATGTTGATTCGTCTTATCGTATCACTTATCTCTCGAATTCTGCCCTCATAATCCTGTAGTTGTTTCTCTTTTTCTTGGCCTCTTTATTTTCCATCATTTGGTCTTGTTTATTGCTGATTCTCTCTTCTGCCTCATTTATCCTAGCAGTGAGTGCCCCCATTTTTGATTGCACCTCATTAATAGCCTTTTTGATTTCGACTTGGTTAGATTTTAGTTCTTTTATTTCTCCAGAAAGGGTTTCTCTAATAACTTCCATACTTCTTTCAAGCCCAGCTAGTATCTTTAAAGTCATGATTCTGAACTCTAGGTCCAATATCGTACTAATGTCAGCATTGAGTAGGTCCCTGGCAGAGGGTACTACCTCTTTTTCTTTGGGCTGAGGTGATTTTTTTCGTCTTGTCATTTTGTCCAGAGGAGAACAGATGAATGAGAGAACAGAATGCTCACAGGTTAACAACGTCCCCAGCAAATATACTCTATACAAATCAGAAAAGACCTGAAACTAGGGGACAAGAAAGAGAAAGAAAGAAGAGAAAAAAAAAAAAAAAGGAAAAAGAAAAAGGTAAACTAAAACAGAACAAAACAAAACAAAACAAAAAAACAGAACATGATCAAATATGATCAGGCTAGTGCATAGATCAGTGCCACACACTAGATTTGGGAGTATTTTGGTCTGTTGGAAGAAAGTGCCTGCTAAAATTTTAAGGGAAGAAAAACGTATATATGTACAAAATAAGGGTTGATACAATGAAGGGATGGAAGATGACTGTAAAGATGAAAATTATAAAAGATTTTATAAAAGGAATTGATAAGATAAGTTCTTTTTAAAAAGAAAGATTTTTTAAAAAAGAAAAAAAAAGAAAAAAAAGGGAGAGAATGTGATCAGGCAGGAGACTAGAACAAAGCCATACACTAGTGATTTAGGGTATATTTTGATTTGTTAGAAGAAACTGTATCTCAAAATTTTAAACAGAGAACAACTTATATATATGCCAAAAATAAGGGTAACTACTATGAAGGGATAAAAATATGACTCTAAAAATGAAAAATAAAAAATGTTTTTTTAAAAAAGGGATTGATAAGATGTTGGTTGAAAAAGGGAAAAAGAAAAATTCAAAAAAAAACCAGTTAAAAAAATTACCTTTGAAAAACTAATGAATTATGGTAAAAAAGCCATGAATTCTATGTGCAGTATTCCCCTAGCGCTGGAGTTCTCCCGTTCTCCTTGATCGGTAAACTTGGTCTTGGCTTGCTGGCTGTTCGTGCTGATCTTCTTGGGGAGGGGCCTGTTGCCGTGGTTCCCAAATGTCTTTGCCGGAGGCGGAATTGCCCCGCCCTTGTCGGTCCGGGCTAAGCAAGCTGCTCGGGTTTGCTCTCAGGAGCTTTTGTTCCCTGCAAGCTCTCGGTACAGCTTTGGAGGACCAGGGTGAAAATGGTGGGCTCCCAATCTCCGCCCGGAGGAGCCGAGAACTCGGGGCCCCGCTCCTCAGTGCGCCCCCGGAGAAAAGCAGTCAGTCACTCCCGTGTCCCCGGTCTCCGGCCGCACTCCGGCCTGTGACCGAGCGTTTCTGTCTCTGGCACCCGACCCCGTGTGGAGTCTCCAAACCCAGCAGATCCCTGCGGTGCGTTCCCGCGCCGCTCCTCCCGGGGGAGGAAGGGGAGTCTCCCCGGCTCTGCCGCTTGTTGGGTCCCTGCTGGAGGAGCAGTGGCCCGAGTGGGCCACGGATCACAGTTTATGGCCACCCCAAGCTGAGAGCCCGCGCCTCGGCTCCGTCTCTGCAGCCGGCTTCCCCGCTCCGATCCCTGGGAGCTCTGCCGCACTCAGGCACCCCCAGTCTTTCTGTGACCCCAAGGGTCCTGAGACCACACTGTCCCGGGAGGATTCCACCCCCCGCTTAGCCACTGGAGCGACGTCCCTCCGCGGAGCCGACTTCTAAAAGGTCCGATTTTGTGCTCCGCGGCTCTAGCACTTGCCAGCAGCGGCCGACGGAGGCCCCCTCCCCCGCCATCTATCCTCCCGAATATCGCCTCGGATTCACTTCTCCGCACGTCCTACCTTCCAGTAAGTGGTCGCTTTTCTGTTCAGAGGTTTGTTGCTATTCTTTTCTTCGATCTCCTGTTGAGTTCATAGGTGTTCAGAATGGTTTGATACCTATTCACCTGAATTCCCGAGACCAGATGAAATCCAGGTCTCCTACTCCTCCACCATCTTGCTCCACCCCCGCCAAATTATGTTTCTAACAGGTAGAACAAGTTAAGTTTACTTGCTGAGATGGTTAAAGCTTTTTTATTTACGTTTATGGAGAAGACTTTTAAAATTTATTTTCACCCTTGACAAGTAATCTTATGGAGGCTGTGAATTAGATTTGGGGCAAAGGAACTTTCATAGGAGTTTATATGTTTATTTTTATTTTTATTTTGTTTTTATTTTTTTTAAAGATTTTATTTATTTATTTGATAGAGAGAGACACAGTGAGAGAGGGAACACAAGCAGGGGGAGTGGGAGAGGGAGAAGCAGGCTTCCCGCTGAGCAGGGAGCCTGATGCAGGCTCGATCCTAGGACCCCAGGATCATGACCTGAGCCGAAGGCAGACGCTTAATGCCTGAGCACCCAGGTGCCCCAGGAGTTTATATTTTTAAAAGCCTCTATTTTTTCCTTCAGTCTCAGGCAATTGCAGGCAGTGTTTAGTTATCTCTTGGAATGTTTACATTTCAAAGACATGGTAAAACTTAAATCTTCAAGGGACAGAGAAAGAATATATTTTCTCCTAGGGTCTTTGGGGTATATTTGTCTACTATCAGAAATCCATGGCAGTTACTATTTAAAGTTTTCTTTCTTTTCCTTAAGTGTAAGAAAGTTCCATTTCCACTGTCCTGATCTTTTAAAATATTTATAACATTTTGAGATTAACAGGGGAGGTTTGGCATTGGTAAGCCTAGGAGGACTTGAAATTGCCTCTAGAGCCACATTTCTGGTTATTTAAAGACTCAATTGTAAGGTAAGGACAGTTGTTTTTAATCCTCAAAGAACTGGATTACAGCTTGAAAGATACCAGAGGGCTGACCCACCCCTTCAAATACACTTTTTTCTCTTTGCTTCTTTATATCAGGGAGATTTCCAACTAAGAAATTTTAAAAGATTCCTATGTTCTAGATTTAGAGCTATGTATCTCTGGAATGTTTTGATAAATCCTTCTATAAAATTTTCAGGATTTTTTTTCTCCTCAGAGTATATATTTCATTTTGGTTTAGGAGAGAAGGCCTTTAAAAACTGTTCCTATCAGGCTCTGAATATTAGTCTCTAATTTGGACAATTTCTGACTACAGAGCTCCTTAAAAAAAATATTTTCAAATATCTTATTAAGATTCAACTGGGACAAACAGAAATATTCCTGGCAGTATTGAACTCCTCCCAACTGCCCATTTCTTTTAAAACAAAGACATACCCCAGTGACTCAGCCAAAACCAGTAAACCTTTTGTGACTTAACTGCTAACTCAGGAGGCATCCCCAAAGAGGGTACAGAGAGATATGTTCTCCCGAGATCCAGAGCCATTCCCAAAGATAGCCAAAAGGAAGACTTAGTTCCCCTAAGAGGTGGCAACAGTCAATAAGAGAGTAACTGTAGATGATGTGGAACCCACATTTCTGTCTGGCCATATTTTCAGGGCCCCCAACGTGACAACAGCTGAGTTGCCTATACATGCAGAACCAACAACCTGCGTACCCCAGGCAGGCAGAAATCCAAACCAAGTTCTCAGAACATAAAACAAGGCAAACAGGAAAATAACAGCTGTCCCTGGGAGGGATAAAAGCAATAACCAGTGGTTACCCAGAAACAAATTTTAACCAGAGTCACAATATAAAGAAAAAATTCTCACAAATATTTTTCTCCTGCTAATCTGAATTTGGAAAGTAAAGGACAATACAGAACTTTCACCCTCCTTTCTTGAGTAGGCACTACAGACCAAGATCAAGGAGAGCTAACTTTGATAAGAATTCTTACCCTTTGCTGACTCCTGCCAGTTTTCCAGGATCCCATGTACAGGCTCCAGAGCAGGTAAGGTGTCTCAGCAGGTCCCATCATGGTAACCAAACTTTAGAGGAGGAAACATAATTTTCCATCTACTCTTCTAAGTTCTTGGTTGAGATCCCCCTATAATAAAAAGACAAACTAACATGATGAAAATTTTGATTACATATTTTATCAGAGCTCCACAGAGATATGAGACTCAAAAGTCAGGCAATTGAGGTTTATATACCATCCTGAGCCAAAGGAAAGAGATAGGGGTGTGGAGCTTCAAAGTGGGCAAGGTAAGAGCTCTTTCTCATACAGTCCTGCTCCTGTGTCAGCAGTTTCTCAAAATAATCAGCTGAAAAAAATCTTTATGCAAAAGAGGCATATTTTGGGGTGGCATTTCTGCTACCTTTTAATAACAAAGGTATGCATAATGGTCTGTAGGAGCACGGAGAACTGACTTATTAAAACTATTGAGGAGGAACACTTGGTAATCAAATTCAAACTCAAATGATCAATGGGAATTGTCAAAGTTTACCTGGGGACACGGTGGAGATTGGGATTCTCAATGTGCAGTGAGGGAAAAGGTGATGAGAATTTGAGGCAAAGACTCAGGAGCATGGAAGAGTAAGGTTTATTCAGAGACCAAAAAGGGTTTGGTATTTCTACTACTGTATACTAATCCTACATAAATGTTTACTTTGTTGATTCTCTTTGTCTCCAGTACATTCCATGGTACCTGACACTTACTCAGGAAGTACTCAATATTTTTTAAATAAACAAACAGAATATGCTTGAAGATCTATGACAAGGAGGTTAAGACTCTAAGATTCATAAGTGCAATTGTAATTGTACTTTTTTTTTTAAAGATTGCTGACCATAGCACATACCATCCCCAATGTCTATCACTCAGCCACCCCATCCCTCCCTCCCACCCCCCACCACTCCAGCAACCCTCAGTTTGTTTCCTGAGATTAAGAATTCCTCATATCAGTGAGGTCATATGATACATGTCTTTCTCTGATTGACTTATCTCACTCAGCATTACACCTTCCAGTTCCATCCACGTCGTTGCAAATGGCAAGAGCTCATTCCTTTGGATGGCTGCATAATATTCCATTGTGTATATATACCACCTCTT
Organism: Eumetopias jubatus; assembly: GCF_037043125.1. Classification (NCBI taxonomy): domain Eukaryota; kingdom Metazoa; phylum Chordata; class Mammalia; order Carnivora; family Otariidae; genus Eumetopias; species Eumetopias jubatus. Next base: position 102,543,113 of record NW_028274819.1, read on the forward strand.
CTTTATCCATTCATCTGTCGATGGACGTCTTGGCTCTTTCCACAGTTTGGCTATTGTGGACATTGCTGCTATAAACATCGGGGTGCATGTACCCCTTCGGATCCCTACATTTGTATCTTTGGGGTAAATACCCAGTAGTGCAATTGCTGCATCGTATGGTAGCTCTATTTTCAACTTTTTGAGGAACCTCCATACTGTTTTCCAGAGTGGTTGCACCAGCTTGCATTCCCACCAAGAGTGTAGGAGGGTTCCCCTTTCTCCACATCCCCGCCAACATCTGTCGTTTCCTGACTTGTTAATTTTAGCCATTCTGACTCGTCTGACGTGGTATCTCATTCAGGTTTTGATCTGGATTTCCCTGATGCCGAGCGACGTTGAGCACTTTTTCATGTGTCTGTTGGCCATTTGGATGTCTTCTTTAGAAAAATGTCTGTTCATGTCTTCTGCCCATTTCTTGATTGGATCATTTCTTCTTTGGGTGTTGAGTTTGAGAAGTTCTTTATAGATTTTGGATACTAGCCCTTTATCTGTTATGTCATTTGCAAATATCTTCTCCTATTCTGTCGGTTGTCTTTTGGTTTTGTGAGCTGTTTCTTTTGCTGTGCAAAAGCTTTTTATCTTGATGAAGTCCCAATAGTTCATTTTTGCCCTTGCTTCCCTTGCCTTTGGCGATGTTTCTAGGAAGGAGTTGCTGTGGCTGACGTCAAAGAAGTAGCTGCCTGTGTTCTCCTTTAGGATTTTGATGGACTACTGTCTCACATTGAGGTCTTTCATCCATTTGGAGTCTATTTTTGTGTGTGGTGTAAGGAAATGGTCCAGTTTCATCTTCTGCATGTGGCTGTCCAATTTTCCCAACACCATTTGTTGAAGAGACTGTCTTTTTTTCACTGGACATTCTTTCCTGCTTTGTAAAAGATTAGTTGACCATAGAGTTGAGGGTCCATTTCTGGACTCTCAATTCTGTTCCATTGATCTATGTGTCTGTTTTTGTACCAGTACCATACTGTCTTGATGATGACAGCTTTGTAATACAGCTGGAAGTCCGGAATTGTGATGCCGCCAGCTTTGCTTTTCTTTTTCAACATTCCTCTGGCTATTCAGGGTTTTTTCTGGTTCCATACGAATTTTAGGATTATTTGCTCCATTTCTTTGAAAAAAGTGGATGGTATTTTGATGGGGATTGCATTGAATGTGTAGATTGCGCTTGGTAACATTGACATCGTCACAATGTTTGTTCTTCCAATCCATGAGCATGGAATGTTTTTCCATTTCTTTATGTCTTCTTCAATTTCTTTCATGAGTATTTTATAGTTTTCTGAGTACAGATCCTTTACCTCTTTGGTTAGATTTATTCCTAAGTATCTTATGGTTTTAGGTGCAAGGGTAAATGGGACCGACTCCTTAATTTCTCTTTCTTCTGTCTTGTTTTTGGTGTATAGAAATGCAAATGATTTCTGTGCATTGATTTTATATCCTGCCACGTAACTGAATTCCTGTATGAGTTCTAGCAGTTTTGGGGTGGAGTCTTTTGGGTTTTCCACATACAGTATCATATCATTGGCAAACAGTGAGAGTTTGACTTCTTCTTTGCTGATTTCTTTTTGTTGTCTGATTGCTGTGGCTGGGACTTCTAATACTATGTTGAATAGCAGTGGTGATAGTGGACTTCCCTGCTGTGTTCCTGACCTTAGGGGCAAAACTCTCAGTTTTTCCCCATTGAGAATGATATTTGTGTGGGTTTTTCAAAGATGGCTTTTATGATGTTGAGGTATGTATCCTCTATCCCTACACTCTGAAGAGTTTTAATCAAGGAAGGATGCTGTACTTTGTCAAATGCTTTTTCTATATATATTGAGAAGATCATATGGTTCTTGTTCTTTCTTTTATTAACGTGTTATATCACATTGAATGATTTGCGGATGTTGAACCAAACTTGCAGCCCAGGGATAAATCCCACTTGGTAGTGGTGAATAATCCTTTTGATGTACTGTTGTATCCTATTGGCTAGTATTTTGGTGAGAATTTTTGCATCCATGTTCATCAGGGATATCGGTCTGTAATTCTCCTTTTTGATGGAGTCTTTGTCTGATTTGGGGATCAAGGTAATGGTGGCCTCATAAAATGAGTTTGGAAGTTTTCTTTCCATTTCTATTTTTTGGAACAGTTTCAGAAGAATAGGTATTAAGTCTTCTTTAAATGTCTGATAGAATTCCCCTGGGAAGCCATCTGGCCCTGGGTTCTTGTTGGGAGATTTTTAATTACTGCTTCAATTTATTAGTGGTTATGGGTCTGTTCAGGTTTTCTATTTCTTTCTGGTTCAGTTTTGGTAGTTGATACATCTCTAGGAATGCGTCCTTTTCTTCCAGATTATCTAATTTGCTGGCATACAATTGCTTATAATATGTTCTTATAATTGTTTGTATTTCTTTGGTGTTGGCTGTGATCTCCCCTCTTTCATTCATGATGTTGTTGATTTGGGTCCTTTCTCTTTTCTTTTGATAAGTCTGGCCAGGGGCTTATCAATCTTGTTAATTCTTTCAAAGAACCAGCTCCTAGTTTCGTTGATCTGTTCTACTGTTCTTTTGGTTTCTAGTTCATTGATTTCTGCTCTGATTTTTATTATTTCTCTTCTCCTGCTGGGTTTAGGCTTTATTTGCTGTTCTTTCTCCAGCTCCTTTAGGTGTAGGTTTAGGTTGTGTATTTGAGACCTTTCTTGTTTCTTGAGAAAGGCTTCTACTGGTATATACTTTCCTCTTAGGACTGCCTTTGCTGCATCCCAAAGATTTTAAACAGTTGTGTTTTCATTTTCATTGGTTTCCATGAATTTTTTAAATTCTTCTTTAATTTCCTGGTTGACCCGTTCATTCTTTAGTAGGATGCTCTTTAGCCTCCATGTATTTGAGTTCTTTCTGACTTTCCTCTTGTGATTGAGTTCTAGTTTCAAAGCATTGTGGTCTGAAAATATGCACGGAATAATCCCAATCTTTTGGTACTGGTTGAGACCTGATTTGTGACCTAGGATGTGATCAATTCTGGAGAATACTCCATGGGCAGTAGAGAAGAATGTGTATTCTGTTGTTTGGGGATGGAATGTTCTGAATATATATGTTAAGTCCATTTTGTCCAGTGTGTCATTTAAAGCCTTTATTTCCTTGTTGCTCTCTTGCTTAGATGATCTGCCCATTTCAGTGAGGGGGTTGTTAAAGTCTCCTACTATTATTATATTTTTGTCAATGTGTTTCTTTGATTTTGTTACTAATTGGCTTATGTAATTGGCTGCTCCAATGTTAGGGGCATAGATATTTACAATTGTTAGATCCTCTTGTTGGATAGACTCTTTAAGTAGGATATAGTGACCTTCCTCATCTCTTATTATAGTCTTTGGTATAAAATCTAATTTGTTTGATATAAGGATTGCCACCACAGCTTTCTTTTGATGTCCATTAGCATGGTAAATGGTTTTCCACCCCCTCACTTTCAATCTGGGGGTGTCTTTGGGTCTAAAATGAGCCTCTTGCAGTCAGTTTATCAATGGGTCTTGTTTTTTATCCAGTCTGATAGCCTGTGTCTTTTGATTGGGGCATTTAGCCCATTTACATTCAGGGTAACTATTGAAAGATATGAATTTAGTGCCATTTTATTGCCTGTAAGATGACTGTTACTGTATATTGTCTTTATTCCTTTCTGGTCTATGCTGCTTTTAGGCTCTCTCTTTGCTTAGAGGACCCCTTTCAATATTTCTTGTAGGGCTGGTTTCGTGTTTGCAAATTCTTTTAGTTTTTGTTTGTCCTGGAAGCTTTTGATCTCTCCTTCTATTTTCAATGACAGCCTACCTGGATATAGTATTCTTGGTTGCATATTTTTCTCATTTAGTGCTCTGAATATGTCATGCCAGTCCTTTCTGGCCTGCCAGGTCTCTGTGGATAGGTCTGCTGCCAATCTAATGTTTCTACCATTGTAGGTTACATATCTCTTCTCCCGAGCTGCCTTCAGGATTTTCTTTTTGTCTCTGAGACTCATAAGTTTTACTATTAGATGTCAGGGTGTTGACCTATTTTTATTGATTTTGAGAGGGGTTCTCTGTGCCTCCTGGATTTTGATGCCTGTTTCTTTCCCCAAATTAGGTAACTTCTCTGCTATAATTAGCTCCAATGTACCTTCTGCCCCTCTCTCTCTTCTTCTGGAATCCCAATTATTCTTACTGTTTTTCTTATATGTCACTTATCTCTCGAATTCTGCCCTTGTGCTCCAGTAGTTGTTTATCTCTCTTTTTCTCACCTTCTTTATTCTCCATCGTTTGGTTCTATATCACTAATTCTCTCTTCTGCCTCATTTATCCCTAGCAGTTAGAGCCTCCATTTTTTATTGCACTTCATTAATGGCCTTTTTGATTTCAGCTTAGTTAGGTTTTAGTTCTTTTATTTCTCCAGAAAGAGTTTCTCTAGTATCTTCCATGCTTTTTTTTTCAAGCCCAGCTAGTATCTTTATAATCATCATTCTGAACTCTAGTTTTGACATCTTACTAATATCCATATTGGTTAGGTCCCTGGCAGTTGGTACTGCCTTTTGTTCTTTTTTTTTTTTTTTGAGGTGAGTTTTTCCATATTTTCATTTTGTCCAAAGGAGAATAGATGAATGAGAGAACAAAATGCTAACAGGGTAACAATGGCCCCAGAAAAATATACACTAGACAAATCAGAAGAAATCTGAAACCGGGGGGAAAAGAAAGGGAAAGAAAGAAAGATAGAGAATATGATCAAATATGATCAGGCTGGTGCATAGATCAGTGCCATACACTAGATTTTGGGTGTATTTTAGTCTGTTAGAAGAAACTGCCTCCCAAAATTTTAAAGAAAGAAAAACTTATATATGTAAAAAAATAGGGTAAATACGATGAAGGGATGGAATACGATTGTAAAGATGAAAATTATGAAGGATTTTATAAAAGGAATTGATAACATAAGCTGGCTGAAAATAGAAGAGAATTTTAAAAAAATAAGAGAATGTGATCAGGCAGGAGACTAGAACAAAGATATACACTAGAGATTTAGGGTATATTTTGATCTGTTAGAAGAAACTGTATCTCAAAATTTTAAAGAGAGAACAACTTATACATATATACGAAAAATAAGGTTAACTACAATGAAGGGATAGAATTTGACTCTAAAAATGAAAAATAAAAAACATTTTTTAAAAAGGGATTGATAAGATGTTGCCTGAAAAAGGGAAAAAATTTTTAAAAAAATAGAAAAAGAAAAAAATGTTAAAAAAATTAACTTAAAAGACTAAAGAATCATGGGGAAAAAAGCCATGGATTCTATGTGCAGTATTCCCCTAGCGCTGGAGTTCTGCTGTTCTCAGTGATCGGTAAACTTGGTCTTGGCTGGCTGTTCTTGCTCATCTTCCTGGGGAGGGGCCTGTTGCCATGGTTCCCAAATGTCTTTGCTGGAGGCGGAATTGCCCCGCCCTTGTTGGTCTGGGCTAAGTAATTTGCTTGGGTTTGCTCTCGGGAGCTTTGGTTCCCTGCAAGCTCTCGGTACAGCTTTGGAGGACCAGGGTGAAAATGGTGGCCTCCCAGTCTCCACCCAGAGGAGTCGAAAACTCAGGGCCCCACTCCTCAGTGCGCCCCCAGAGAAAAGCAGTCACTCCCGTGTCCCCGGTCTCCGGCCGCACTCCGTGCTCACCCGGCCTGTGACCGAGCGTTGCTATCTCTGGCACCCGACCCCGTGTGGAGTCTCCAAACCCAGCAGATCCCTGCGGTGCGCTCCCGCGCCGCTCCTCCCGGGGGAGGAAGGGGAGTCTCCCCGGCTCTGCCGCTTGTTGGGTCCCTGCTGGAGGAGCAGTGGCCCGAGTGGGCCGCGGATCACAGTTTATGGCAACCCCGAGCTGGGAGCCCTCGCCTCTGCTCCGTCTCTGCAGCCGGCTTCCCCGCTCCGATCCCTGGGAGCTCTGCCGCACTCAGGCACCCCCGGTCTTTCTGTGACCCCGAGGGTCCTGAGACCACACTGTCCCGCGAGGGTTCCACCCCCCGCTTAGCCACTGGAGCGACGTCCCTCAGCGGAGCCAACTTCTAAAAGTTCCGATTTTGTGCTCCGCGGCTCTAGCACTTGCCAGAAGCGGCCGACGGAGGCCCCTCCCCCGCCGTCTATCCTCCCGAATATCGCCTCGGATTCACTTCTCCGCACGTCCTACCTTCCAGAAAGTGGTCGCTTTTCTGTTCAGAGTGTTGTTACTATTCTTATCTTTGATCTCCTGTTGAGTTCATAGGTGTTCAGAATGGTTTGATCCCTATCCAGCCGAATTCCTGGGACCAGACAGAATGTAGGTCTCCTACTCCTCCGCCATCTTGCTCCTCCTCCACAACAGCATTTATTTTAAGAAAGACTTCTTTTTGTTTTATTTTTAAAGGCTTTATTTTTCATAGAAGCTTTAGGTTCACAGGAAAATTGAGAGGCAGGTACAGAGATTTCCCACCTACCCCCTGACACCCAGTGATGCACAGCCTCCCTCATTATCAACACCACTCACCAGAATGGTGCGTACTTTACCAAGTATAAACCTACACTGACACATCCTAATCACCTAAAATCCATAGTTTACTTGAGGGTTCATTCTTGATGTCAGTTCTATGGGTTTGGACAAATGTGTAATTACATATATCCATCATTATAGTTTCAAAGAGAGTATTTGCACTACCCCCAAAATCCTCTGTGTTCTACCTATTCATCCCTCCCCCTACTCCAGCAACCAGTGATCTTTTGTTGCTGTAGTTCTGCCTTTTTCAGAATATCCTATAATTGGAATCACAGAATATGTAGCATTTTCAGATTGACTTCTTTCATTTAGTAGTGTGCATTTAAGTCCCCTGCCCCCAGGTCTTTTCATGGCTTGATAGCTCATCTCTTTTTAGTGATGAATAATATTCCATTGTCCAGATGTACCACCCTTTATTTATCCATTCACCTACTATAGCAAAACTTGGTTGGTTCCAAGTTCCATAAATTATTAATAAAGCTGCTATAAACACCCATGTGCAGGCTCTTGTATGGACTTGTTTTCAAGGGCCATTGGTTTTTATGCATTAATTTTATTAACTGCTATTTTGCTAAATTCTTTTATTTTTTGTAGTAACTTTTCCATTGATATTTTTGAGGTTTCATGATAAATAACCATTGCATCTGAAAAGTTGTTTTAACGCTTCCTTTCCAATTCTAATGTTTCTAGTTGCTTTCTCTTGCATAATTGCATTAGCTATCTCTCCAACCTGATGTTAAATAGGAGTGGAATAGTGGGCATCCTTCTCTTATTCCTGGTTTTGGTGGCAAAGCTGCTAGTGCTTTCCCATAAGTAAGATGCTAGCTTTTGAGCGAAAGTATATTTCTATGTCCAAAGAAGATCCATCAGTTTCTTTTTGTTGAGTGTTTTTAATATGAATCAGTGCTAATTTTGTCAAAGTCCTATTGTGCATTTATGGAGATAATTGCATAATTTTTCTCATTAGCTTTATTAATATGATGGGTTATATTAAAGGATTTGCTAAAACTGAATCAAATTTATATTCCTATAATAAAACTCTCTAGGTTATGATATTTTTCTAATATTTGGATTTTGTTGGCTAATATTTTATTGAAGATTTCTACGTAAATATTCATAAATCTTTAGTTTTCTTTGATACACATTTTATCAAGTTTGGGGAAATACACTATACTTACTTCATAAGATGACTTTGGGAATGTGTGTTTGCTTGTTTTTCCAGTATGCTGAAATTGTTTAATATTGGGATTAATTGATGTTTAAAGTTTGATAGAATTCCTCCAATCTATTTTTGTGCTTTTCTGTGGGAATACTCTTTTACTTTTTTGTTTTTCTATGATGAATTTATCTACTTAGACTCTCCACTCAAATCAAGTTTAATAAGTTGTATTTTCTTAAGTATTCATTTTATTAAAGTTTTATATGTATTTGCTTAAAATTGTGAAAAAGTCTCTTGTGACTTTTAAGTTTTTATCTTCAGAGGTTTTCCTCATAAGATTCTAATTGTGCATATTTGTGTTTTGTTTCCCTTTGTTGTAATTAGATTAGCCAGTAGCTGGTCTCTTTTGATTATTTATTTCATACCTTGGGTGATAATCCAACACTAAATTACTTTGCTGTTCCAATTGTTACAGCTCTGGCCATTGAGAGCTCTTGCAGTTGGCTCCTGTGTTTGTTTTTTAGTACTTTTTTTCTGGCACTATAATATGCTTCAGTCTCATCTTGTATATTCCTTGCCGTGTCCTACAATCAGCCATTTACTCAAGGAGCCCTGGTTCCTTTTATTGGAGAATGGTATTATAAATCAAGATCTGGGCACTGAGTTACTATTGTTACTATTAGAGTATCTTTGTTTCTAGACCATCTCAGAAGACAGAACTCAGAAATATATATGCTACTATAACCAATAATACACATATCTATAATTCATGTGTGTGTGTATATAAATATATAAAATCTGAATCTATACTAAGCTAAACATGAATTCATACTAATATTTCTCTTATCCATTATCCTTTGGTTCACTCAATCCTTTCTCTCTTGCTTATCTGTAACCCTTCACTCCCACAATGAGAAATCTGGTTCCCATCAGTCATTGTCCATTTGCTTATGTGTTCAATCCCATTATACATATACAATGGCTTCTGAATTGTTAACCAATAGTACAGTGCTTATATGCAATTCCTTGTATGTTTAGCCTTAAGTCTACCACTCATTTTCAAAGTTACTAGGTCACCCCATCTCCATCTCCTTCAGTAAAGTTATGTAATACATTTGTAATACGGTTAGATTGTGTCACACTCTGCATTCCATCCTTGGGTCCCTCAATCTCTTAAATGATTTTTAAAAATTTTGCATACATTAAGATTCATTGTTGGTGCTATAAGCTTGTATGGGATTTTGCATAGTGCCATGCATCTACCATTACACTGTCATAAAGAATAATCAATCTTACTGCCCTAAAAAATCCCCTGTGCTTAACATTTTTAGGGCAGTGAAACTATCCTGTATGATACTATAATGATGGATATGTGTCATCATACATTTGTCCAAATCCATAGAGTATACAACAAGAGTGAACTGTGATGTAAACTATAGACAGTGGGTGACTATGTCCTATTAATGTAGGTCAACCAATTGTAACAAATGTACCACTCTGGCCAGAAGGGAAGTTTTATAATGAGGAAGGTTATGTATGTGTGGTGGCAGGGGACATATGGGAAATATCTTTACCTTCCTTTCAAATTTGTTGTGAACCTAAAATTGCTCTTTAAAAAGTCAACATTTGCTAGAAACAGAAAGCCAAAATCGCCTGTTTAACCCCTTCCTCTACCCTAACCCTTGTCAATCACTGATTAGTTTTCCATCTTTACAGTATTTTTCAAGAATGTCTCATTAATTCAACCATTATAGTATGTAGCCTTTTTTCTCTTAGCAATATGCATTTAAGTTTCATCCATGTTCTTGCATGAATTGACCCCTTTTTTAATTGTGGGATAATATTCCACTGTATGACTGTACTACAATTTATCCTTTCACCTACTGAAGGACTTCTTAGTCCAGTTTTTGGCAATCATGTGCAGGTATTCATGTGCACATAAATATTAATGTGCAGGTATTCTTGTGCATGTAAATTTTCAAATTAGTTAGATAAACATGTAAATTGTGAGGTTTGTGTCTAGGCTCATTATTTGCCTGCGGACATCTAATTGTTCCAGCACTACTTGTTGAAAAGTCTATCATTTTCCCATTAAATTGCCTTTGTCAAATATTAGTTGATAATATTTGTATAAGTTTATTTTTTTATTATTAATTCCAGTATAGTTAACATACATTGTTATATTACTTTCAGGTGTACAATATAACAGTTTAACGATTCCATATATTACTCAGTGCTCATCAAGATGAGTGTACTCTTAATATCATTTACTTACTTCACCCATCTCATCACCCATCTCCCCTCTGGTACCCTCTGTTCTCTATAGTTAAGAGTCTGTTTTTTGTTTTCTCTCTTTTCCTTTTTTTTGTTTCTTAAATTCCACATATGAGTGAAATCATATGGTATTTGTCTTTCTCTTATTTTGCTTAGTATTATACTCTCTAGCTCCATACATGTTGTTGCAAATGGCAACATTTCATTCTTTTTTATGGCTAAATAATATTCCATTGTATATATACACACATCTTCTTTATCCATTCATCAGTCAATGGACACTTGGGCTGCTTCCATAATATGCTATTGTAAATAATGTTGCAACAAACATAGAGATGCATATAATCTCTTCAAATTAGTGTTTTCACATTCTTTGGATAAATACCCAGTAGTGCAATTGATGAATCATAGGATAGTTGTATTTTTAATTTTTTAAGGAGCCTCCATTCCATCTTCCACAGTGACTGCACCAGTTTGCATTCCCACCAGCAGGACACAAGGGTTCCTTTCCTCCACATCCTCACCAACATTTGTTCTTTCTTTAGTTAACAGGTTTGAGGTGATATCTCATTGTGGATTTGATTTGCATTTCCCTGATGATGAATGATGTTAAGCATCTTTTCATGTGCCTACTGGCCATGTATGTCTTCTTTGGCGAAATATCTGTTCATGTCTTCTGCCTATTTTTTTTTCTACAGAGAGCAAGCATGTGCGAGTGGGGGGAGAGAGGCAGAGAGAGAGGAGATAGAGGGAGAGAGAATCTTGAGCAGGCTCCACACTCAGCACAGAGCCTAACAAGGGACTTAATCTCACGACCCTGAGATCATGACCTGAACCAAAATCAACCGACTGAGCCACCAGGTGCCCCTGCCCATTTTTTAATTGGATTATTTGCTTTACAGTGTTGAGTTGCATGTGAGTTGTGGTGTGTGTGTGTGTGTGTGTGTGTATGTGTGTATGTATATGTATATGTATATATATGTATATGTTAGTTTATATATACATATATATATGATACTTACCCCTTACTGGTTATGTCATTTGCAAATATCTCCTCCCACTTAATGCATTGGTTGTCTTTTCTTTTGTTGGTTTCCTTTGCTGTGAAGAACCTTTTTATTTTGATGTAGTCCCAATAGTTTATTTTGATTTTGTTTTCCTTGCCTCATGAGAGGCAAAGATATTACAGCCAATGTCAGAGAAATCACTGCTTGTGCTCTCTTCTAGGATTGTTATGGTTTCAGGTCACACATCTAGGTCTGTAACCCATTTTGAGTTGATTTTTGTGTATGGTGCAAGGAAGCAGTCGAGTTTCATTCTTTTGCATGTAGCTGTCCAGTTTGTCCAGCAGCATTTGTTGAAGAGATTTTCTTTTTCCCACTGTATATTCTTGCCTCTTTTGTTGGAGGTTAATTGACCAGGCAATTGTAGATTTATTTCTGGGCTTTATATTCTGTTCCATTGATCCCATGTGTCTACTTTTGTGCCAATACCATACTGTTTAGATCACTAAAGCTTAGTAATATACTTTGAAGTCTGGAATTGTGATAATTCCAGTTTTGTTTTTCAAGATTGCTTTTGCTATATGGGGTCTTTTGTGGTTTCATACAAATTTTAGGATTGAGGAAACTAATATTACACTGTATGTTAACTGGGATTTATATAAAAACTTCAAAAAATTTTAGAATTGTTCTAGTTTTGTGGAAAATACTGTTGGTATTTTCATAGGATTGTATTGAATCTGTAGATTGCTTGGGCTAGAATGGACATTTTAACAATATTTGTTCTTCCAATCCATGAGTATGGAATGTCTTTCCATTTCTTTGTATCATTTTCAATTTCTTTCAGCAAAGTTTTACAGTTTCCAGAGTACCAGTCTTTCCCCTCTGGTTAAGTTTATTCTCTAGGTATTTTATACTTTTGGTGTAATTATAAATGGGATTATTTTCTGAATTTCTCTGCTTCTTCATTATTAGTGTATAGAAATGCAACAGGTTTCTGTACATGGATTTTGTATCCTGAGACCTTAATGAATTTATCAGTTCCATTAGTTTTTTGGTGGAGTCTTTAGGGTTTTCTACATATAGTATCATATTGTCTGCAAATAGTGAAAGTTTTATTTCTTCCTTACCAATTTGGATGCCTTTTATTTCTTTTTGTTTTCTGATTGCTATGGCTAGGACTTCCAGTACTATGTTGAATAAAAGTGCTGAGAGTGGACATGACTTTCTTGTTCCTGACCTTAGCGGAAAAGCTCTCACTTTCCCCATTGAGTATGATGTTAGCTGTGGGATTTTCATATAAGGTATTAATTGTGTTGAGGTATGTTCCCTCTAAACGTACTTTATTTAAGGCTTTTTATCATGAATGAATGTTGTATTTTGTCAGATACTTTTTTTGCATCTATTGAAATGACCATATGGTTTCTACTCTTCCTTTTATTGATGAGATGTATCAATTGATTGATTTGCAAATATTGAACCACCTTTGCATCCTAGGAATAAATCCCACTTGATCATGGTGAATTATTTCTTTCAATGTATTGCTGGATTGGGTTTGCTAAGATTTTGTGGAGGATTTTTGCATCTGTGCTCATCAGAGGCATTGGCCTGTAGGTTTTTTGTGGTTTTTTGGGTTTTTTTGCTTTTTAGTTTTGTTTTGTTTTGTTTGTGATGTCTTTATCTGATTTTGGAATCAGGGTAAAGCTGGCCTCATTGAATGAATTCAGAAGTTTCCCTTCCTCTTCTATTTTTTTGGAAAAGTTTGAGAAGAATAGGCATCAGCTCTTCTTTCAATGTTTGGTAGAATTTACCTGTGAAGGCGTCTGGTCCTGGACTCATTCGTTGGCAGTTTTTTTTATTACTGAATCAATTTCATTGCTGGTAATCAGTCTGTTCAAATTTTGTATTTCTTCCTGCTTCAGTTTGGATAAGAGTTATGTTTCTAGGAATTTATCTATTTCTTCAAGCTTGTCCTATTTGTTGGCATATAATTTTTCATAATATTCTCTTAAAATTCTTTGTATTTCTGTGGTGTTGGTTGTTTCTCCTTTTTCATTTCTGATTTTGTTTACTTTAGGTATACATTGTCATACTTTATATCCTTTTATATCGTGAGTCCCTTGATTAATTTTTCCAGATATAGTTATTTTTACTGCTTTTATGCTTCCTATTTTTCTCACTCTTATTTATGGTCTTTCCTTTCTACTCACAAACTTCCCTTTAACATTTCTTGAAGGGCTGGTTCAGTGATCATGAATTCTGGTTTTTATTTGTCTGAGAAACTCTATATCTCTCTATTCTGAATGATATTGCCTTTGTTGGATGGAGCATTCTTGGCTGCACATTTTTTCCTTTCAGCACTTTGACTTTATTATGGCACTTCCTTCTGCCCTGCAGTTTCTGTTGAAAAATCTGCTGGTGGCTTTCTGGTGTTTATCTTGTATGTAACTGTTTTCTTTGCTCTTGCTGTTTCTTCCTTTTTTTTTTAAAGTAGGCTCCACTGTAGCCCAATGCAGGGCTTGAACTCATGACCCTGAGATCAAGACCTGAGCTGAGATCAAGAGTCAGATACTTAATCAATTCAGCCACCCAGGCGCCCCTCTCTTGCTGCTTTTAAAATTCTTTATCACAAGTTTTTGCCATTTTAATTACTGTGTGTCTTTGTATGGACCTCCTTGGGTTGATTTTGTTGGGGAATCTCTGTGTCTCCTGGATTTGAATTTCTATTTCCTTCTCCAGATATCAGAAGTTTACAGGTATTATTTCTTCAAATAAAGTTTCTGCCCCTTTTTCTCTCTTTTTGCCTTCTGAGATCCCTATAATGCAAGTGCTATTATGCTTGATGGAGTCACTGTGTTCCCTAAGTCTATTCTCATTTTGCATAATTTTTTCCTCTCACCTGCTCAGTTTGATTAGTTTCCATTACTCTGTCCTCTAGATCACTGATTCATTCTTCTTCTTCCAGTCTGCTATTTATTCCATTTAGTGTGTTTTTAATTTCAATTATTGTATTCTTCATTTCTGTTTTTTTTTTAATCTCTTTGTTAAGAATTTCACTGTTGTCCTCAACCCCTTCTCAAGTCCAGTGAGTACTTTTACGATTATTACTTTACATTCTCTATCAGGAATATTACATTTTTCCATTTCACTTAGGTGTCTTGCTGTAATTACATCCCATTCTTTTATTTGGGACATATTCTTCTGTCTCTTCATATTGTCTAATTCTCCGTGTCTTTTTCTGTGTGTTAGGAAAATCAGCTACATCTCCTGCTCTTGAAAGTAGAGGGCAGGACATGAACTTATGATAAGGCACACATGTTCTCCACAGGAGGTGACTGGCCTCCCATATAGTGCAAAGTCAGAAGACACGGTGTTGGCAAGGTTTGCACTATTTTTCTGGGGGAGGAGACCTGCAGCCACAGGGCTGGAACAGTCCCAGCTGGAGGGGGCATGGCAAGATGTAAGCAAGTTAAGTAGTGAATGTCCATGTCATGCTGGTTCCTGAAGGGGGGCATATGTTTATGCTGGGGGGCAGGAGAGAGATGGCAACTGCAGTTCCTTTGTTCCTGGTCAAGTCTCTTAGAGAACCCTGCACCCCAGGACATGCTCTGAGATTAGTAAATAACTCCCCTCCCATGTAACCCAGGCATTTTTCAGACTGCTGCTTTAATGCTATATCTCCAGAAGCTGTTTGTCGTGCTGTCTCTTCAAGGGTGGGGACCCAGTCTCCTATGGCCCTTCCAGCTCTCCCAGAACTAAGCCCGCTGATTTTTCATCTTCTAGGCTTTTAGTCCTGCTGGTTTTAAGAACTCACAAAATTTGGCCCCTCTAGTTTTCAAAGCCAAATGCTATGGAGATTCATCTTCCCCATTAAAGCTCCCCAGTGTGATAGTCTTTTTCTCTTCCCTCTCCATGTCCTCAGCTCCCTCCCACTCATGGATGGTCACCATTGGTTTAACTTCCCACCATGTCTCCACTCTTCCTACCCTCTTTGATGTGGCCTCTTCTCTACCTTTAGTAGCGGAGTTTGATCTGCCAGTCTTCAGGTCATTTTTCTGGATTATTTACACTGATGTGAGTGTTAACTAGTATCCATGGGGCAAAGTGAGTTTAGGGTCCTCCTATTCCACCACCTTCTCCAGAAGTCCTATATAAGTTTACTTTTGGGCTCTCTCTTCTGTTCCCTTGATGAATGTGTTTTTGTTTTTGTTTTTTACCAATACCACATTGTTTGATAACGGTAGCTTTATAGTAAGACGTGAAATAGAATACTGTGAGTGCTTCAACATCACCTAATTCTCTGTATTTATATATCTGATTCTGCTTTATGTTTTTTAGATTCCACATATGAGTGAAATCATGGTATTTGTCTTTCTCAGTCTGACTTATTTCACTTATCATAAATATCCTAGGTCCATCCATGTTGTTGGAGATGGCAAGATCTTATCCTGTTTTATGGCGACATAATAGTGCAGTGCATGTGTGCATGTGTGTGTGTGTGTCACTTCTTTATCCATTCATCTATCTATTGACACTTTGGTTGCTTCCATATTTTGGCTATTGTAAATAATGTTGCAATAAACATAGGGGTGCATATATCTTGTTGAATTAGTGTTTTCATTTGCTTTGGGTAAATACTCAGTAGTGGAATTACTGGATCATATGGTATTTCTATTTTTAGTATTTTGAGGAACCCTCATACTGCTTTGCACAGTAGCTGCACCAGTTTACATTCCTACCAACAGTGCACAAGAGTTCCTTTTTCTACACATCCTTGCCAACAGTTGTTATTTCTTTGTGGTTTTTATTTTAGCCATTCTGACAGGTGTAAGGTGATATCTCATTGTGATTTTGATTTGCATTTCCCTGGTGGTTAGTGACATTGAGCATCTTTTCATGTGTCTATTGGCCATCTGTCTGTCTTCTTTGGAAAAATGTCTATTCAGGTCTTCTGTCCATTTTTGAATCTGATTGTATTTGGTGTCAAGTTGTATAAGTTCTTTATATGTTTTGGATATTAACCCCTCCTTGGATATATCATTTGCAAATACTGAACAATCTGAAAATTGTTTTTAATTGGTAGGCTAAATCCATTTATATTTATTGATGTGATAAATATGTTTGGTGCCATTCCAGCATTGTTTTATGTTATAAACATCTTTCATTTTTGAATATTCTGTTACTTAATGAAGTTTATATTTTTGTTCTAATGGTTTCTATTCTAATACTTTTGTATAACCCTCTCTTTTTTTGTCTCTTGCTTGATACAAAGCAATTTGTCCATTATCATGAAAAATATTGAAATTAGCTAGTAACCCCGGCTCTTCCTCATCTCACTTGAGGTAATATCATTTTACTCCAGTTAATGACTCTCAGACAATCAGCAAGCTAATTCTGCTCTTTTCATCTCTCCCCTTTCTCCAACCATTTTTATAGTTTTACTGCAATTACACTGTCAGAACACACAGCCATTGTATACCATACCCTCTACCATATAAGCATTATTTAGATTTATTTCTGTAAGTAAATATATATTATTTCCTAACACAAATCCTTATTTAAAACTTTCCAGTCATTTTGGTTGTTTCAAGTTCATTCTGCTTAATAGATTGCTTAGGAAGGTCTCAGGGGAAATAGTTCCTGAATTTTAATGTGTTCATAAGAATTTGTGGTTTTTAAATTGAAGGTCAGATTGTCTTATTATAAAATTTCTGGCTCATATTTTCTTCCTTTGAATTTCTTAAACATTTTATACCATTGACTTCTGGCACAAATTGTTGATGTTCAAGAGCAAAGAAAAAGACATGAATAAGCACAAAATGAGATGCTACATAAGGAACAATCTACAAAAAATATGTAATCCTACATTTGGGTGATTCTAGCAAAAAAACTCAACATATAAAAGCAAAAACAGAATTACAAGCTAAAATTGATATAGGCACAGTCATAGTGGGAAATTGTATTACATCGTTCAGAAACTTATAAATCAAACAGACCTAAAATTAAAAAATGGATATAAGGTCTGAATACAATTGATAAGCATAAGCTTGATCTAATAGATAAACACTGAGAAATAGGGAGGCAATTTAGCAAACTGGATTAAGGAATATATTTTTATTTCAGATACTGTTTTGTTCTGTTGTAATTCTGTTTGGTTCTTTAATATTTCTCTATCTTTACTGAGATTTCTTATTTTTCCATTCATTACTTTTTTTTTTTACTTCATTGAGCATAGTTATAATAGCTGTCTCAAAGTCTTTGATCATACCAACATTTAGGTTATCCGAGGGTTGGCTTCCATTAATTGTCTTTTCCTTTGGGAAAGATTACATTTTTTCTGGCTCCTCCAAGCTGTGTAATTTTGAATTGTATCCTGGACATTGTGACAGTTATGTTATGGAGACCTTAGATTCTGTTTTACTCCTCAGATTTTGTTGATATTTTTGTTGTGGCAGGCAATTAACTTGGTTCAACTGAAACTGCAAATTCCATCTCACCTGTGTTTGGAGTAACTCAAATCTCAGTTGAGTTTTTTGACTTTAGCTGCAAATTGCTTTGTGTCTACCCCATAGGTATGCTTCAGGGGTCAGTAGAGATTTGAGTAGTGTGTTCATACTCACAATTTGAGTCATGCCCTCCTCTGGTTCTTACTGATCTGGGATTTCACCCTCTTTCCAGTGACTGTGGCTGCTGCAGACTCAGCTCCCAAATTGTTGAAGCCATTTTTTAAAAAGGGTAGGTTTCTATTGCCTTTTAGCTACTCGAGGCTTCTCTGTAAAATGTTTTCAGGTTAAAGCTTCAAAAACCGAAAACTTACCTCTTCGTGGCTCCTTCTTCCAAGTTTCATCTTTCAGAATTTGCCTGTCTTTGTTCACTCTCCATAGCCTTCAAGTATTTGTTTTTAGTATTTTGTTCAGGGTTGCTTATTGTTATGTGAGGAAGAGTCAATCTGTCACAAGCTACTCGGCCATATATGAAGCAGATCTTTTTTCTTAACTGTTTTTCCTTCATTCTCCACCCATACTCATACTCCGTTCCCTTTTTCCTATAGTCACCCATTCCATACTACTGTTCCCCATAGGAGTCCAGTTCTTATTCAATACATATACTTAGGCATGTATGTGACCTTGAAAGGCATATGGTATTGTGTTAGTGTATTTATCTTACTTTACATAAAGGCTTTTTTTATTCAAAAGTATTTTTATGTCTAATTTACATTGTTGTATGTAAATCTAATTCATAATCTCTGAGAGCTGCGTGTATTCTATTTTATAAACATACAAAGTTTCACTTATCCATTCTCCTAAATTAATTGCATCCATCTCTTTCCTAATGTGCCTAATAAAGTCATAAACATTTTGTATGTTTTAATTTACATTTTTGTCTATTTTTCTATTGAGCTTACTTTTTCTTTTTTATTTTCAGTAGTAACTTTTATACTCTATCTCCGAATTCTTTATTTGTTTTAAATGTTCCATACATATTATTCCAGTCTGTCACCTGTTAACTTGATTATGGTGTCCTTCACTTGAATAAAACTTTTATTGTGACTAACTGAATAAACACTTTTTCTTATAGTTTCTGTTTTGAGATCTTTTTAAGAAATACTTCCTGATTTGAGGTCATAAAGAAATTATAAATTTCCTCATATTGCATTTTCAGTTATAACATTCATATTTAGGTCTTTAATTCATTTGGGCTTTTCTGTATGCAGCATGAGATAGGAATCTTTGCTTTTTTAAACTTGTCACAAGTGAGACAATTTTCCCAATACAATTTACTAAATATAATTTTCCGACTTGTGATGTTACCACTGACATATAACCAACTGACATATATAAGCAGGTCTGTTCCTAGAGTATCTATTCAACTTGATTGGTTTATTTGATACTACAGTTGTATAACACTGTTTTGTTATGATAATTTGTGCTAGGGGTAGTCCTATTTTTTAAATGTTTCCCAGGTATTCACAGACTATTATGTTCCACAGAATTTTACAATCAGGTTTTCTCTCCCTAACCCAAGAAAATCTTCGCAGGAATTTAATTAGAAATAATTAAAATTAAGGGAATTTTAAAATTAAGGGAACATTAACAATTTTATAATATTAGGCCATCCTACTTTTCAAAGTCTTAGAGCTTTTCACTCAGATCTTTTAAAAATGTCCTTAAGAGAGTTTTCAAAATGCCTCCATGAAGGTCAGAGCTTATCTTCTATTGTACTTTCTAATGATTAGATAAATGCTATTCTTTGTTTTTCTCTTTTGTGCATTTTTATTGAAATTCTAGTTAACATGCTGTGTAATGTTACTTTCAGGTGTAAAATATAATGATTCAACACTTCAAGACAACACCCTGTGCTCATCAATCACAAGTGCATTCCTTAATCTCCATCACCTATTTAACCCATGACCCCACCCACCTCTCCTCTGGTAATAATTGGTTTGTTTGCTATAGCTGAGAGTTGGCCTAAGTTAACCTCTTTTTATTTTTTTAACCTTTGTTCATTTGTTTCTTAAAATACATATATGAGTGAAATCATGGCATTTGTGACTTATTTCACTTAGTATAATATTCTCTAGCTCCATCCTTGTCATTGCAAATGGCAAGATTTTTTTTTTTTTTCCGAGCAATATTCCATTGCACATATATACTAAATTTTATGTCTCATACCTAGGGACAAGGTAAGTGTCTGGCATGGGGTTAGGGCCAAAATGCTATTGGTTTTTACAAATTTATTTTGTATACAGCTCCCTACTGACCCCCTAATGCTCATAATTTGCTAATTGTGTTTTGTCTTCTTCGTGCACAAGCACAATATCTGCAAAAAAAAAAAAGGATGGTTTGCTTTTTCCCTTAGAATTCTCATAACCTCTGTTTTTGTTTTTGTTTTTTTCATTTTATTGTTCAGGATTTCTAAAGTGGCTAACTTTAGAAGTTAAGACAAAGGTCTTTTTCCTGACTTCAGAAAGAAAGTAACTTTTTCCATTTATTGAGTTTTAATGCTAAATAAATATTGAAATATATCAAATGTTTTTGACAACTGTGCTCCTAATCAGATAAATTTGGGAACAGTGAAAAACCATGAAATATTTGTCTTTAAATAACTAAAATACAAATTATACTGCAAGATTTTTCTCTCTGGGGCCATTTTTTAATCCTGAATTAATACATAATCGACCATGACTAATAAATACACACATACATACACATAGCTACATCTTATATTTAGGTTGATAGATATAAAAAGAAGAGAATCTTAAAGCCATGTTCAACATATTTGAAAGGGAATAGGCTTATATATTTTTCTTATATTGTGCTCATAAAGTTTTAGTTTAAAACATTTCTATCTCTTAAAAATAGACAATTTTTTCCTGTTATGTAAACTAGGGATATCTGCACCCACTGATAAAACAATCTCAGCCTGTGAGATCTTTCCCCTTCTAGAAGTGGGGAAAATGGTAACATGTTTATCATCATTATTACATTATTATTACTGTGATTATTACTTATTTGTATTGAGTGGCTATTTTCTGTCCAATTTTTCTATTCCCTTTAGTGCAAATTAAGGTTTTTAAATTTTCCAGAAGTACACTCAAAGACTCTTATTTGGAATTTTATTAATTTGCATCTATTTCTTGGTTGATGTTGTCAGAGGTTTGTCAATCTCACAAGTTTTTTTCAAAGATTCAACTTGGGTTCTTTTAATCCTTATTTCTTATTATATCTCATTTCTTTGTTTTTTGTTCCCTTTGGTTTGTTCTGCTTTATACCATGTGGGCTTTATTGATTGATGCTGGGGTGCAGTGGAGCCATTTTTGGTTAAGCTTTATGTGTGTTCTAAAGTTTACAAGGTTCAGCAACTACTGGGCTATAACCATTATTCTCAATTATTCAGTAGTTAGACTGCCTGTGAGGTTTTTGAAAAACATACTCCTGAGCAAGGCTATTAGTGATTATGATTCAGTTGAGGTGGGCTGCAGGGTTGGAATCCATATTTTTAGAAAAGTTTGCAGGTACCCTATTAAGAAGACTTGGAAATCACTGAATTTGAGTCACTATAAAACACAGTCCACTGCTAAAAGGATGATAAGAAGGGACCTTTAAGGTTCTAATGATTTTTAAGTTAGAAGTTAACCCGTGTTTAGGTAGATTTGGGCAAAATGTGAAGGTGGTAAGCAATCCAGGAAGAGAAAACAAGTGAAAAGAGCAAAAGCTGAAAGAAAGGAAGGTCAGCTCCTGAAAAGAAAAACTTCCTCTTATTAAAATGTGGAATGAGGGCACCTGGGTGGTTCAGTCATTAAGCGTCTGCCTTCGGCTCAGGTCATGATCCCAGGGTCCTGGGATCGAGCCCCGCATCGGGCTCCCTTCTCCACAGGAAGCCTGCTCCTCCCTCTCCCACTCCCGCTGCTTGTGTTCTTGCTCTCACTGTCTCTCTCTCTGTCAAATAAAATCTTAAAAAAAATAAAATGTGGAATGAAAGAAAAGGAGTGGCAGAAACAAGAGAGGTGAAAAGAAGCCACAGCATAAATTCATATTAAGATTGGATTTTATCCCAAGGGTAATGATAAGCCATGAAAGGGGAGAAGACAGGAAGAGTTTTGCTTGAGAAAAAAACCAAAAAATGGAAAAAACACAAAACTCTGTTTGAGCTACAATGGAGAAAACTAATTGGAGAGAAAGCAGGAGTGAAGAGGTTTTCACCCTAGGAATGAGTATTATAATCCAGGCAAGAAATGATGGTGGCTTGAACAACTGGGAAAAGAAAGACAATTTTTAAAATTTATTTTAAATTGAAGTATGATTGACATGCAATATTTAGTTTCAGGTGTAGAACATAGTGTTTCAACACTATGAAATACTCAGCACAGTAAGTGTAGTTACCATCATCACCAAAGTTATTACAAATTACTGACTATATTCCCTAAGCTGTACTTCCCAGTGACATTACTGGAAGTTTGTAACTCTTAATCTCTTTCCTGTTTTACCCATATCCCCATACTCTCCTCTCTCGCAACCACCAGTTTATTCTCTGTATTTATAAGTCTATTTCTGTATTATTTTTTGTTTTTTTTTAGATTCCACATATAAGTGAAATTATGTGATATTTGTTACTCTCTGATTATTTCACTTAGTGTAATACACTCTACACCCACACATCTTGTTGCATATTGCAAGATTTCATTCCTTTTTATGGGCTAAGTAATGTTCCATTTTATACACACACACACAGCCCACATTTTTATCCACTCATCCATAAAAAGATATTTAGGTTGCTTCCATATCTTGGCTATCATAAACAATGCTACAATAAAAATAGGGGTACATATATCTTTTCAAGTAAGTGCTTTCATTTTCTTTGGGTAAATACCCAGAAGTGGGATTACTAGATCATATGGTAGCTCTATTTTTAATTCTTTAAGACACTTCATAGTGTTTTGCATACTAGCAACACAAATTTACATTCTCACTGACCAGGCACAAGGGTTCCCTTTCCTCCACATCCTCACCAACACTTGTTATTTCTTGTTTTTTTTTATACTAGCCATTCTGACAGATGTGAGGTGATGTTTCATGTGGTTCTGATTGCATTTCCCTGATGATTAGTGATGTTGAATATCTTTTCATGCGTCTGTTGACTATCTGCATGTCTCCTTCAGAAAAATTACCACTCAGGTCCTCTGCCCATTATTCAGATTTGTGTGCATGTGTGTTAAGTTATATGACCTCTTTAAAGACTTTGAATATTAACCCCTTACCAAATATATCATATGAAAATAATTCTCCCATTCAGTAGGGTTTTTTCACTTTGTTGATGTGTCCTTCACTATGCAAAAGGTTTTTAGTGATTTATTCCCAATTATTTATTACTGCTTTTGTTGCCCTTGCCAGAGGAGACAGATTTTTAAAAATATATATTTCTGGGGTGCCTGTGATGAGGGAGCAGAAGGTAAGCTGAGGACAAAGCATAAACTGACACCCTGCAACCTCCTCTCCCCCGCCCCCCCCACCTTACACTCCTGGGTGGAACATGTGTGACATTCTTCCAGGAATCTCCCAAGTGTCGTAATGTTAATACCTTGCTAGAGGGGGAAACAACCTTAACTTGACAATAGCAAGGCCTCTGGTATCTTGTAGGTTGGTCCTCTTTAGCACATGAAAGTTCTTTTGAAACCTCCCTTTTCCTTACTTCTCCCACTTCCTGAGTATATAATCAGCTACTCCTCAAGACCCCAGTGCAGCAGCTTTCTGCTTTAATAAACCATCATTTATTTACTTATTTGTTTGTTTGTTTGGAATATATGTTTTACTTTTGGGTGAGGGTTTTTTTCTTATGATTTTATTTGTCAGAGAGAGAGAGCACAAGCAGGGGGAATGGCAGGCAGAGGGAGAAGCAGGCTCCCCACTGAGCAAGGAGCCCGATGCGGGTCTCAATCCCAGGACCCTGGCATCATGACCTGAGCCGAAGGCGGATGCTTAATGACTGAGCCACCCAGGCGCCCCAATAAAGCACCATTTTGCACCAAAGACATCTTAAGAATTCTTTCTTGGTCGTCAGCTCCGGACTTCACCCCACCAAACCTCACCTCTGCTCCAAAACCACATCACCTGGGTGGCTCAGTTGGTTAAGCATCTGCCTTTGGCTCAGGTCAAGAACTCGGGTTCTGGGACTGAGCCCCGCATGTTGGGCTCCCTGCTCAGCGGGGAGTCTACTTCTCCCTCTCCCCCCTGGCTTGTGCATGCTGTCTCTTTCTCAAATAAATAAATTTAATAAATATATATATTTATTTGGATTATTTGGAATATATATAATATATAAGCATATATATATATACATATATATATGTATATATATATATAAGCAATATTGCTAAGAATGTGCAAGAGTTTATTTTCTATTTCCTTTTGGGTCTTTAATCCATTTTGAATTTACTTCTGTGTATGCTGTAAGAAAATGGTCCAGTTTCATTCTTTACATATAATTGTCTGGTTTTCCCAACACCATTTATAAAAAAGACAGTCTTTCTTCATTGTATATCCTTGCCTCCTTTGTCATAGATTAATTGACTATATAAGCATCAGGTTAATTCTTGGTTCTCTGTTCCCTTCCATTGATCTATGTGTCTGTTTATGTGCCAGTACTATAATGTATACAGTACACTTTGAAATCTGTTAGTTCTACTTTTGTTCTTTTTCAAAATTGCTTTGGCTCTTTGGGGTCTTTTGTTATTTTATACAAATTTTAGCATTATTCTAGTTCTGTGAAAAAAGAATTAGTGTTTTGATTGGGATGCCATTGAACCTGTAGATTACTTTATGAGGTATGGCTATTTTAACAATACCAGTTCTTCCAGTCAGTGAGCATGGTATATCTTTCCACTTGTTTATGTCATCTTCAATTTGTTTGATAAATATCTTGTAGTTCTCAGAATACAAGTCTTTCACCTCCTTGGTTAAATTTATTCCTAGGTACTTTTTGATGCTATTATAAATGAGATTGTCTCATTAAATTCTCTTTCTGCTAGTTCATTATTAGTGTAGAGAAATACAACAAATTTCTGTAATTTTCTATCCTGCAACTTTTATGAATTTATTTACTCTAATAGTTTTTGATGAACTCTTTAGTATTTTCTCTATATAGTAACATGTCATCTGGAAATAGTGACAGTTGTACTTCTTCCTTACTAATTCTTGGAATGCAGTTTATTTCTTATTCTTGTCTAATTGCTGTGGCTAGGATCTCCAGTACTCTCTTGAATAAAATTGGTTATAATGGACATCCTTGTCTTATTCCTGATCTTGAAGCAAAAGTTTTTTCACCACTGAGTATGATGTTCAGTGTAGATGTGTCATATTTGGCCTTTCTTATGTTGAGGCATGTTCCTTCTGTACCTACTTTATTCAGACTTTTTATCATGAACAGATGTTGAATTTTATCACATGCTTTTTCTGCATCTGTTGAGATGGTATTTAGTCATTGTATTAATGTGGTGTATCACTTTGATTGTGGCTGTTGAGTCATTCTTGCATCCATGGAACAAATTCCAGTTGATCATGGTGTATGATGCATTTAATGTACTGCTGAATATAGTTTGCACATATTTTGTTGATGATTTTTGCATCTATGTCATCAGGGATATTGGCCTGTAATTTTCTTCACTTACACTGTCTGGTTTCATATCAGAATAAGTCTTACCTTATAGGATCATGTAGAAGCATTTCTTCCTCTTCTATTTTTTTTAAACTGTGAGAAAGATAGTTATTAACTATTTTTTTAATGTTAGGTAGAATTCACCTGTGACTCTATCTGGTCTTAGACTTTTGGGGAGAGTTTTTATATTACTGATTCAATTTCATTGCTGGTAATTAATCTGTTCAGATTTTCTATTTCTTCCTGATTAATCTTGGAAGATTGTGTTTCTAGTAATTTATCCATTTATTGTACTTTGTCCGATTTGTTGGTGTATAATTTTTCACAGTAGTGTCTTATAATCCTTGTGTTTCTGTGGTTGTGTTGTAACTGTTCTTTCACTTCTGATTTTATTTAAGTCCATTCCCTCCCTCCCTCTCTCTCTCCTTCTCTTCTGGGAAAGTTTTATTTAGTTAACACCAATTACTAAAATCATTGAGTTATTGTAGTAATAATTATAATCTATTAAAGACCATTTTAATATTGCTTATCATAATTACAATCCTTTCTTATAGCATTGCCTTTTAAAAAATGTTTGAGTATACTTGATACACAATGTTACATTAGTTTCAGATGTACAACTTCTCTATACATTATGCTATATTCAACACGAGTCTGGCTAATGGTTTAAAAATTTTGTTTCTTTTCAAAGGGCCAGCTATTGGTTTCTTTGATTTTTTTTTCCTATCTATTTCATTTAGTTCTGCTGTAATCTTTATCATTTCCTTCCTTCTACTACAGGCTTTGTTTCTTGTCTTCTAATTTCTTTACATCTAAGGTTAGATTAAGATTTTCGTTTCTTGTGGTAGGTTTGTATTGTTATAAAACTTCCTTTTAGAACTACTTTTGCTGCATCCCAAAGATTTTGGAACACTGTGCCTCCCTTTTCATTTGTCTCCAAGTTTTGTTTTTTTGTTTTGTTTTTCATTTTCTCTTTTGATCTCTTCCTTGACCCATTAGTTGTTTAGTAGCATGTTGTTTAGCCTCCATGTGTTCTGATTCCTCCCAGGTTTTTTTCTTGTAATTGATTTCTAGTTTCACAGCACTCTGTTGGGAACAGATGTTTGATATGATTTCAATCATCTTGAATTTATTTTTTTCAAGATTTTATTTATTTAAGAGACAGCGTGAGCACAAGTGGTGGGGAAGAAGGGGAGAGAGGTAGAAGCAGATTCCCCGCTGAGCAGGGAGCCTGACCTGGGGCTCGATCCCAGGACCCTGAGATCATGACCTGAGTCAAAGGTAAACGTTTGACTGAGCCACCTAGGCACCCCTTTAATTTATTTAGACTTCTTTTGGAGCCTAACATATTATCTGTCTTGGAGAATGTCCCACGTGCCCTTGAAACAAATGTGTATACTGTTTTGGATGGAATGTTCTATAAATCTTAAGTTCATCTGGTCTAACGTGTCATTTAAACCCATTGTTTCCTTATTGACTTTCTGAGTGATCTATCCATTGACGTAATTGGGGTATTAACCCATTAGTACTGTATTACTGCCAGTTTCTCCCTTTATGATTATTAATAGTGCTCTACATATTTAGGTGCTCCCATGTATGTAGATGTTTATAATTGTTATAGCCTCTTAGAATGATCACTTATCATTACGTTATTCTCCTGTCTTTTGTTACATCCTTTGTTTTAAAATTTATTTGGTCTAGTGGCACCTGCATAGCTCAGTCAGTTGAGCATCTGACTCTTGATTTTGTGTCAGGTCATTATCTCAGGATCCTGGGATTTAGCCCCTCCATCAGCTCCACACTTAGTGGGGAGTTTGCTTGAGGATTCTCTCTCCCTCTGCCCCTCCCCACACCTTGTGCATGCTTGCTCGCTCTCTCTCAAATAAATAAATAAGTCTTTAAATTCTATTTTGTCTAGGTATTCCTACCTCAGCTTCCTCCCCCCTCCACACACACACACACACACACACACTCTCTCGTTTACATCGAAAATCTTTTTCTATCCCTCTACTTTCAGTCTGTGTGTCTTTAAATATGAAGTGGGTCTCTTTTAGGCAGCATATAGAGCTTCCTTATTTTTTATACATTTAGTAACCCTATGTTTTTTTATTGGAGCATTTAGCCCATTTGCATTTCATGTAATTATTGATAAGTATGTACTTATTGCCAAATGTTTGTTTTCTGGTTGTTTTTGTAGTTCTTCACTGTTTCATTTCTCCCCTTGCTCTCTTCCCTTGTGATGTGATGAATTTCTTTAGTGTTATGCATGGATAACTTTCTCTTTTATATTATAGTTATTTTGCTTTATTGTACTATGTGGTTCATATATAACCCCTATGTATACAGTAATCTATTATAGGTCGTGCTTGCTTAACTTCCAACACATTCTACAAACACCATTTTTACTCCCACCCGTGTTTATGTATAAAACGTATTTTACATCTTCTTTATCCTCATTCTGTTTTAATTATTGAAATATAGTTGACATAAAATGTTATATTAATATCAGATGTACCACAGTGATCAACAATTCTATACATGATGCAGTGCTTCCCATGATAAGAATAGTTACCATCTATTACCATGCAACATTACATTATTCACTATATTCCCTATACAATTTTCTTCATGTAAGTTATTTTATAATTGGAAATTTGTACATTTTAATCTGCTTCACCTATTTTGCCCATCCACACAGCCCCCACCTCTTTGGCAACCATCAGTTTGTTCTCTGTGCTTATGAATCTGTTTCTGGTTTTGTTTTGTTGTTTAATTCATTGTAAAGTGAAATCATGTGGTATTTCTTTTCCTTTGAGTTATTTTACTCAACATGGGATGGATCTAGGGTGTATTCTATCATGAATGGCAAGATTTCATTATTTTTTATGGCTGAGTTACACTCCATTGTATATACATTTAACACATCTTCCTTATACATTCATCTATTGATGGACACTTAGGTTGCTTCCATACCTTGGTTTATGTAAATAATGTTTCAGTGAATATAGGAGTGCATATATCTTTACAAAGTATGTAATTTTTTTCCTTTGGGTAAATACCCCACAATGAGTTTACAGGATCATATGGTATTTAATTATTTGAGGCACTTCTGTATTGTTTTGTACAGTGGTGGCTGCAGCAATTTACATTTCTACCAACAGTGCACAAAGATTTTTTTTTTTTTGCATTCTCACCAACACTTCTTGTCTTTTTGATGACCGTCTGACAGGTGTAAATTGATATCCGACTGTGGTTTGATTTGCATTTCCCTAATGATTAGCAATGCTGAGCACTTTTTCATGTGTCTGTTGGCCATCTATATGTCTTTTTCAGAAAAAATGTCTACTGGGTCCTCTGCCCATTTTTTTAATCTTTGTGAGGAGTGAGTGTATGAGTTTTTTACATATTTTAGAAATTGACCCCTTTTCAGATAGAGCCTTTACAAATAACTTCTCCAAGTCAGTAGGTTGCTTTGTCTTTTTTCTTGATTTCCTTCACTGTGAAAAATCTTTCTGCTTGGTGTAATGCCAATACACCAAGTATTTGCTTGGTTTTGCTTTTGTTTCTCTTGCCTGAGGAGATGTAATTAGAAAATTGTTGCTAATGCTAATATTCAAGAGAATACTGCCTATGTTTTCTTCTAGAAGTTTATGGTTCTAGGCCTCAAATGTAGGTCTTAATATGTTTTGAGTTTATTTTTGTGTGATGTAAGAAAGTGGTCCAGTTTTCCAACACCATTTACTGAGGAGACTGTCTTTTCTCCACTGTACATTTTGTCTCCTGTGTTGTAGACTAACCATATGAGTTTATTTCTATGTTCACTATCCTGTTTCATTCATATATGTGACTATTTTTGTGCCAGTACCATACTGTTTCAATTACTATTATGTTTTCATTATATCTTGAAATTTAGGATTATGATACCTCCAGCTTTGTTTCTCAAGATTGCTTTGGCAATTCAGAGACTTTTATGCTTCCAAAGTACTATTGGTATTTTTGTTGGGATGCCACTGAATCTGTAAATTGTTTCGGGTAGTATGATCAGTTCTTCTGATCCATGAGCATGGTATGTCTTTCCACTTGTGTTGTTTTCAATTTCTTACATAAGTATCTTATAGTTTTCAAAGTATGGATCTTTTTGCCTGCTTGATTTTATTCATTCATACTTTATTCTTTTTTAGGCAGTTGTAAATGGGATTGTCTTAAATCTTTTTCTCCTACTTTGTTATTAGTGTATAGAAACGAAACAGATTCTGAATTTCTATCCTTCAACTTTAATAAATTCATTTATTCTAATGGTTTCCCCCCCCGTGTCTATTTCCTTTATATAGTTATATGTCATCTGGAATTAGTTATGGTTTTACTTCTTCCTTACCAATTTGGATGGATTGTCTTTTTCTTTTCTGATTGATATGAGGACTTCCAATATTCTTTTGAATATAAGTGGTGAGAATGGACATTTGTGTCTTCTTCCTGATCTTGGAGGAAAAGCTTTCACCATTGAGTATGATGTTAGATGTGGGTGTGTCACATATGACCTTTATTATGTTGAGGTATGGTCCCTCTGTACCCGCTTTGTTGAGAATTTTTATTGTGAACGAATGTTGAACTTTGTCAAATGCTTTTTCTGTATCTATTGAGATGATCATATAATTTGTAATGGGTTTTTTGTTGTTCTTAATGTGGTGTATCACATGGATTAACTGTGGATTTTAACTCATCTTTGCATCCCTGGAATAAATCCAACTTGTTCATGGTGTATAATACTTTCAATGTATTACTGAATTCAGCTCATATTTTGTTGAGAATTTTGGCATCTAGGTTTATTAGGGGTATTACATCGATTTGGGATTTTGTAATGTCTTGGGTTTTGGTATCAGAGTAATGCTGGCATCATAGAATAAATTTGGAAGCATTCCTTCCTCTTTTATTTTTTGGAATATTTTGTAAAGGAAGTATTAACCCTTCTTTAACTATTTGATAGAATTAGCCTGTGAAGTCATCTGGTTTTAGATTTTTGTTTTGGGGGAGATTTTTTTAATTACCATTTAAATTTTGCTACTAGTAACCAATCTGATTGTCTCTTTTTTCCTGAGTCTTGGAAGATTGTATTTTTATAGAAAATTTTCCATTCTAGTTTCTCCAATTTTTTGGCATGTAGTTTCTCATAGTAGTCCCTTATACTCCTTTATATTGCTGGAGTGTTGGCTGCTCCTTCTCTTTATGATTTCATTTATTAACGTTCTCTTTTTTCCTGATGAGTCTGGCCAATGGTTTGTCAATTTTGTTTATCTTTTTCCAAAGAATCAGCGCTTAGTTTCATTTATCTTTTCTATTTTTTTTTCAGTCTCTATTTCATTTATTTCAACTGGATTCTTTATTATTTTCTTTCTTCTAACTTTGGGTTTCTCTTTTTTCTTTTTCTAATTCCTTTAGGTATAAGGTTAGATTGAGATTTTTCTTGTTTCTTGCAGTAACTAGGAACTGTTCCATGACTAAAACATTTTGTTTTCATTTCTCTTTGATTTCTTTCTTTACCTATTGGTTATTTAGTAGCATGTTGTTTAGCCTCCGAGTTTTTTTCCTTATGTTTCATCAATGTTTTGGTCTGGAAAGATAGTTTATGAGATTTTCTTTTTTAATTTATTGAGAATTACTTCATAGCCTAACATGTGATCTATCCTGGATAATGTTCCACATGCATTTAAAAAGAAAGTGTACTCTTCTGTTTTGGGATGGAACATCCTGTATATATCTCTCTCAAGTCCATCTGGTCTAATTTGTCATACAAAGCCACTGTTTTTTTTTTTTTTTAAATTGACTTCTTGTCTTGATCTATCCATTGATGCTGGGCTGTTATAGTACCCTACTATTATTACTTTATTTAGGTGATTTTACATTTGGTGCATAAATATTTACAACTGTTATATATTCTTGTTGGCTTGATCATTTTATCATGTAATTTTCTTCTACCTCTTGTTACAGTCTTTGTTTTTAAAGTCTATTTTGTCTGACATAAATATTGCTACCCTTTTTGTTCCATTTGCATGGAATATATTTTTCCATTCCTTCATTTTCAGTCTATAGGTGTCTTTAAGTCTGAAATTAGTGTCTTGTAGGTGGCATATAGATGGGTCTTGGTTTTTTTTTTTTTTTGATTGGGGAATTTTGTTCATTTAAAGTAATCATTGATAGGTATGTATTTATTGCCATTTTGTTAATTATCTTCTGATTGTTTTTGTAGTTCTCTATTCCTTCATTTCTTGGTTTCCTTGTGATTTGAAGACTTTTTTTTTGCTGTTATGTACGGATTCCTTATTTTTTTCTATACCAATTGTAGGTTGTGTTTGGTTATCATAGAGTTCATATATAACCCCAAGTATAGAGCAGTCTATTTTAAGTGGATCGTGATTTAAGTTTGAATACATTTTTTTCTACTTCTCTCCAATTTTTATGTATATGATACCATATCCCTTAACTAGTTATTGTAGATATATAATTTTGCCATTCTTGCTTTTGACCTTCCTTATAGCTCTTTATTTTCCCCTTTAAAAAGTCTTGAACATTTCTTGTAAGGTCAGTGTAGTGGTGATAAACTAGGTCTCCAATTCTGAATGATGTTCATTTTTGTTTGTAGCTGTTTCCCTTTAAGCACAGTGAATATGTCACTCCATTCTGGTCTGCAACATTTCTGCTGAAGAATCAGCTGATACCCTCTGGGAGTTCTTTGTAAGTAACTAGTTGCTTTTCTCTTGCTCTTTTTAAGACACACCCCCCTTTTTTTTACATTTTAATTATTATGTGTCTTTGTGTGGACATCTTTCTATTCATCTTGAGATATGTTTCATTCCCCAGTTTGACATTTTCAACTATCATTTTTTTTTTTGAGTACACTTTATTCCCTTTTTTCTCTTTTCCAGGGAGCTATAATATGAATGTTACTATGCTTGATACATTGTCCAAAAGA
Organism: Eumetopias jubatus; assembly: GCF_037043125.1. Classification (NCBI taxonomy): domain Eukaryota; kingdom Metazoa; phylum Chordata; class Mammalia; order Carnivora; family Otariidae; genus Eumetopias; species Eumetopias jubatus. The sequence continues at coordinate 102,575,199 of NW_028274819.1, forward strand.
TCCCTTAACCTATTCTTTTTTTGTTATTCAGCTTGGGTGCTTTCTATTACCTATCATCTTCCAGATCACTGATTCAGTCTTCATCCTCTAATCTGTTGATTCCTTCTGCTGCATTTTTCATTTCAGTTATTATATTCTACAGCTCAGATTTTTAAATTTTCTCTTTAGTAAATTTCTGAGATCATCCACCCTTTCTTGAGTCCTGTGAGCATCTTTTTGACCATTATTTTGAACTCTTTTTCTGAGGTTTTATCTTATTTGGAACAATTGTATTAGGTTAGGTCAGCTACATCTCCTGGTCTTGAAAGCATCAGCCTTCTGTAGAAGGTGTCCTGGGGGGCACCGGGGTGACTCCTGGAGGGGCTAGACGCAATAGGGGGGGTTAGCTCCCAGCACAGCAGGCTGAGAGGCCTTACCACAACTGCTGTGGCCATGCTGTAGGCAGAGCCGGCTGCCCTCCCCAACCCATAAGGTAGATGGAAGGTGGCTGAACTGGCTCCTGCCAGGCTAGGGTGAGAAAAATGGCACTCCCCAAGAAAGTGCCTATAGATTTCTGCCCCCGCCCCTAGCACATGCCCTAAAATTAGTGAATCTCCTTCATGTATAATCTAGATCTGCTTCAAACTGCTTCTTCTTGGACCATGTGATATAATGTTTGTCCTTCAAGAGAGGAGTCTTTATTTCCTATAGCTCCCTCAGGCTCTCCCAGTGTTAAGCCCTAATGATTTTCAAAGCAGCTTTTTAGTGAAAGGTTCCAGGGCTGTGGGCACTCCTCAGGGAGTAACTCCTCCTCAGGGAGTAACTCAACACCTGTGATGGGGGGTCACCACATTGGGAGTTTAGGTCACAATATATGTGACTGTCTCTTCATGTTTTTAGTTGTGGAGATCTATTCTGCCAGTTACAGGTTATTTTCAGTGCATTGCATTATATGTAGTTGTTGCTTCAAAGTATCCATGGGAGGAAGTGAGCTCAGGATCCTCTTTTTCTACTATTTTCCAGACCTATAAACATTTTTTAGAAGGCCTGAACAGTTGTGGGCAAGTAGATTGAATCCAAAATACATCCCTCAAAGAATGCTTATGATTAATTGATTCAGGTGCATTTACTCTTCCTTTACTGATACACCTTAAATCTGTCATAACTATGTTAGACTATTAGATATAGGTAAAATATATATTGAAGTAGAACTTTTACTCCCCAAGAAGAGAGGGGAAGACAGTGAAGTAGGAAGATTCTGAGCTCACTTCGTCTCGCAGATACAAGGCTGCAACTCACTCTCAAATATAGAGAAAAAGCAACATCTAAAAAGATAAGATGGGCAGAAATGCAGCCAGGAACGAAACCTACAGTGACCCAGAAGCAGGAGGGATAACACAGGTGTGGAGGTACGCTGCAAGGAATGAGGGGTTTAAGTCCCTCACTGAGCACACTCAGTCGTTGGGATCTGCAAGAACATCTGGCTTTGAAAATCAGGAAGAGTAGAGGGCTACAGGAAAGAAGATTGTACTCTTAAAAAGCCCATGCACAATGAGACCATTGAAAAGTGCCTGAGCTACATCGAGGCCATTTGTAAACTAATTTTAAGACATGTGCTCGAGGGACAGGGATCTATAGGACTTTCTGCAGGAGAAGAAATGCTGGCAGGTACTACTTTTCTTGTACTCCTTCAGCCTGAAACAGGTGGGTGCCATTTTGTCACTTTGCATCTACCCTGCTAGCACCATTCCCCCTGCTCAAGTCTTCCCTGTGGACTTACCGTGGTAGGTGCTCCTGAAAAGAGACTACTGCCTTGCCACATCTAATGGTCAATCCTGTCCAGAACCGGCAGCCCTGCATAATACCACCAAACCTGTGGCAAGTTGTAACCGACCTAATACATAGAAACAAGCACAGAGAGAGAAAAATATAGAAGGAATCAACAGTAGATTAGAGGATATAGAACAGATATAGAAGAAACCTCAAGGAGAACATGAAGGATCATATAATTCAAAATATATGAGTTTCAGAAGAAGAAACAGAAACCTTAACTAAAGAAACAATCATTGAAAACTTCCCTAACTAACTTCCAGGATCCACAGAGAGCCCCAATGTGAACCCAAAAAAGGTCCACACTAGGACACATACTAATTATGACATAAAAATTAAAGAGAATTTTTAAAAGAGCAACAGAACAACACTTACCTACAAGAAAATCCACATAAGGCTACAAGCTGATTCTTGAGCAGAAACTTTGGTATCTTGCAACCAAATATACTCTAACTAGCAAGGTTATCATTCAGAATTGAAGGAGAGATAAAGAGGTTCCCAGATGAACAAAAGTTAGAGTCTAAAACCACTTAAACAGCCATATAAGAAACTTCTTTGAAGGGGAAGGAAAAAATTTCACTGCTACAAGCAAACATATAGAAAGGGCAGATCAAAAATTTACAAAGCTAGTAGTCCTAATACATGAAACATGGAAGAGAGAGTAAAAAAATGTAGTTTTTAGAATGTGTTTAAACTTAAGCAACAGTCACCTTTATATGGACTGCTATATACATAGGATGTTGTATATAAACATCATGGTAACCACAAATAAAAAACCTATAAAAGAAAGGAATCATGCATGACAAGAAAGGTACAGAATGACTAAACAACTAGAATAAAAATAACAAAATGGCAATAAGCACATACCTATCAATAATTAAATGTAAATAAATTAAACACTCCAATCAGAAGACCTAGGGAGACTAAATGAATTTTTTAAAAACAAAAAGACCCACCTATATGCTGTCTATAAGAGACCCACCTCAGACCTAAAGACACAAACTGAAAATAAAGGATGTGTGGGAAAAAAGGAGCCAGTGCAGCTCTACTAGACTAATAATAGAAAGAAAAGAAAGACTAAGCAACAGACAACAGCATTAAATAATAGAGATGGATCAAACCAGAGGATATATAACAATTATAAATATCTATGCACTTATCATAGGAACACCTGAATCTATAAAGCAAATATTAACAGACATAAAGGAAGAAGCTGTAATACACGAATAGTAGGGAACTTTAACACCCTACTTACATTGAATAGTGGCTTTAAATGACATTAGACCAGGTGAACTTACACTGATATGAACAGAACATTCCATCCACAAATAGTATACACATTCTTTTCAAGTTCACATAAAACACTCTCCAGCATAGATCACATGTAGGAACACAAGTTTCAATGAATTCAAAAATTTTTTCCAAACACAATGGTATGAAACTATAAAAAGACACAAACACATGGAGGCTAAACAAAATGCTACTAAACAACCAAGGGGTTGATGGAGAAAACAAAAAGGAAATAAAAAAACACCAGGACACAAATAAAACTAGAAATACTACGGTCAAAAATCTTTGGGACACAACAAAAACAGTTCTGAGAGGGACGTTTATGGCAATGGAGGCCTACATCAAAAACAAGAAAAATATCAATATAACACAGCACTTAAAAACAAAACCCAGGGGCACCTGGGTGGCTCAGTTAAGCATCTGCCTTCAGCTCAGGTCATGATCCCAGGGTCCTGGGATTGAGTCCCACATCAGGCTCCCTGCTCAGTAAGGAGCTTGCTTCTCTCTCTCAAATAAATAACTTAAAATAAAATAAAAACCCAAAATTAATAAGAGGAAGGAAATAACAATAGAAAAGATAAATAGCTGGTTATTTGAAAAACCTGATAAACCTTTAGTCAGACACATTAAGAAAAAGAGGACTCAAATAGCATAAATGAAAGACAAAAAATAACCAACAGCACAAAAATAAGGGACTACTGTGAAAAGTTATATGCCATAAAATTGGGCAACCTAGATGATTTCTTTCCAGAAATCCTGGAAACATACAGTCTTCCAAGATGGAATCAGAAAATTGGAATACTGTTTACTTGTGATGAAATTGAGCTGGTAATCAAAAATTCTCCCAACAAGCAAAAGTCCAGAACCCGATGGATTCACAGAATTCTACCAAACATTTAAAGAGTTAACCGATTCTTCCCAAACTATTCCAAAAAAATAGAAATGGAAGGAAAACTACCAAGTTCATTTTATGAGGCCAGCATTACCTTGATACCAAAATTAGACAAATACACAACAAAAATATAGGCCAATATCCCTGATGAACATAGCTGCAAAAATCCTCAAAATATTTGTAAACCATATCCACAAACAGTAAGAGCTTCATTCACTATGTTTAAGTGAGATTTATTCCAAGGATTATTCAGTACAGCAAATCATCAATGTGGTATACCACATTAACAAAAATGAATGATCGGGGAGCCTGGGTGGTTCAGTTGATTAAGAGTCTAACTCTTGATTTCAGCTCAGGTCATGATCTCAGCATTGTGAGATGGAGCCCCACATTGGGCTCCATGCTGAGCATGGAGCCTCCTTAAGATTGTTTCTCCCTCTTCCTATGCCCCTCCCCCATCACTTGCACTCTCTTAAAAAAAAAAAATCCATATGATCATCTCAATAGATGCAGATAAAGCACTTGACAAAATTCAACATCCGTCCATGATAAAAACAAAGTAGGTTTAGAGGAAATATACTTCAACATAATAAAGGAAATACATGACAAGTCCTCAGGTAATATCACACTCACTGTTGAAAAACTAAAGCCTTTCCTCTAAAATCAGGAACAAGACAAGGATGTCCAGTCTCATCTCTTTTATTCAACATACTACTGGAAGTACTAGCTGCAACAATTAGAGAAGAATAAGAAATAACAGTTATCTAAATTGCTAAGGAAGAAGCAAAACTGCCACTATTTCTAGGTGACATGATACCATATATAGAAACCTTAAAGATTTCAACTACTAAAATAAGTGAATTCATCAAAATTGAGGGTACAAAATTGATATATAGAAATCTGCATATCTATACACTAATAACAAACTAGCAGAAAATTTAATATAATCCTACTTATAATTGCATTAAAAAGAATAAAATACCTAGGAAAAAATTTAACCAAGTGAAAGACCTATACTTGAAAACTATAAGACACTGAGGAAGTAATTAAAGGTGACACAAACATGAAAAGATAAATCATGTTAATGGATTGGAAGAGTATTTTTAAACCATGCATTCTACCCAAAGCAATCTATAGTTTCCATGCAATCCTAATCAAAATACCAATAGTTTTTTTCATAGAACTAGAACATACAATCCTAAAACTTGCATGGAACCACAAAAGTCCCCAAACTGCAAAAGCAATTTTGAGAAAGAACCAAGCTAGAGGTACCAGAATTCCAGATTTCAAGATATATTACAAAGCTACAGTAGTCAAAACAGTATGGTACTGGCACAAATATAAATACATATATCAAGGGAAGAGGATCTAGACCCCAGAAATAAATCTACACTTTCATGGTAAATTAATCTATGAGAAAAGAGGCAAGAGTATACAATGGGGAAAACAGTCTCTTCAATAAATGGTATTGGGAAAACTGGACCACTTTCTTACACCATACACAAAAATAAACTCAAAATGGATTAAAGACCTAACTGTAAGATCTGAAACCATAAAACATCTAAAACAAAACAAGCAAAAACATCTAAAACAAAACAAGCAACATTTTATGGATATGTCTCCTCAGGTAAGGGAAACACAGCAAAAATAAACCACTGAGACTATGTCAAGCCAGAAAGATTTTGCCCAGTGATGGAAACTATCAACAAAATGAAAAGCAACCAATTTAATGGGAGAAGATATTAGCAAATGATATATCCTACAAAGTATTAATATTCAAAATATATAAAGAACTCACACAATACCAAATATGATAATCTAGTTAAAAATGGGCAGAGAGGGGTGCCCAGTTGGCTCAGTCCGTTAAGTGTCTGCCTTCAGCTCAGGTCATGACCCTGGAGTCCTGGGCATAGGGCTCCCTGCTCGTGCACATGCACACACACATGCTCTAATAAAAAAAAAAAAAAATCTTTAAAAAAAATTAAAATTAAAAAAAAATGGGCAAAGAACCTGAATAGACATTTTTCAAAGAAGACATATGGATGGACAGTGGACACAGGAAAAGATGCTCAATATCACTAATCATCAGGGAAATGCAAACCAAAACCACAATGAGATATCACCTCACACCTATCAGAGTAGCTAGTATCAAAAAGACAAGAAATAAGTGTTGACAGAGATGTGAAGCAAAAGGTAGTTTACTGCACTGTTGGTGAAAATATAAATTGGGTGCATCCACTACACAAAACAGTAGGGAGATTCCTTGAAATTTAAAAATAGAAATACTATTCTGTAATTCCACTTCTGGTTATTTACCTGTAAAAAAAAGAAAACCTTAATTCAAAAAGATGTATGCACCCCTACGTTTATTGAAGCATTATTTACATGACCCAAGATATGGGAGCAACCTAAGTGTCCACCGACTGATGAATGGATAAAGGACATATGATGTACATACAAAAGAGAGTATTACTCAGTCATGAAAAAGAATGAAATCTTGCCATTTGCATCAACATGGATGGAACTAGAGGGTATTATGCTAAATGAATTAAACCAAACAGAGAAAGACAAATATCATATAATTTCATAAACAAATGAGCAAACTATTTATTGCCTTGTGGAGAGGGCAGAGTAAGGATAAGTGAAACAGATAAAGGGGATTAAGAAGTACGATCTTCCAGTTATAAATAAGTCATGGGGATGAAAAGGACAGCTTAGGGAAAATGGTCAATAATACTGTAATGACTTCATGTGTTGACACATGATTATACTGACTTTGGTGAACATTTTGTAATGTAAAGAATGGGTAAATCACTATGTTATATACCTGATGGTAATATAATATTGTATATCAACTACAATTAAAAAATAATTTTTAATTTACAAAATGTTTACATGTCATTCAACATTATCAGAGTTTAAATAACACGATGATAGGTAAATAAACATTCAAATTCATAAGTAAAATGACTTGGTTCATTTCATTATGTCACATACCTTGTAATTTCAGTTTTGGTCTGGTCTAAACTTACCTATCTCCTTCCATCACTGGAATACCTCCATGAAGTCCTCATACCCTAAAATATCACTGAGCCCATTAAAGCCACCAATAGAGACTGAGCAAAGAATAAAGGGAATCATGGAGAAACTAAACCAGCTGATCCCACCCAGACCTTTCACCCACATGAACACCACTACCAGTGCTGCACACAGCACAGCCAACATCCTCCAGCCTTGAGACACCTACTGCAGGGGGAGATCAGCTAGACATCCGACTAGAGGGGAGGGACCACTTGGGATGCAGGAAGGAAAGTAGGTGGTGTTTACCGAGGGCCAGGATGTCATCCCCATCTCTAAAAGCAGACACTGCAGGAAAGGTGACAGACTTAACACAATGGCACCTACCTTGTCAGGCTCACTCTGTTCTGGGAAGGCCAGGTCTCTGTCCTCCTGATCATCCACCCCAGTGAAGGAGTATCTGCTCTCTGGAGGGCAAGGAACCAAGGCCATGACAGGGTTATTTTCAAAGGTAAATTTGTTAATGGCACCACTCATGTCTTCACTGAATATGGCCTGACCCTAAACTCAAGTGCTGAACTGCATGAGACCTCAGCACACACCCTGTGAGGCCCTGATTCACATGACCATTCAGAATTGAGAGATTCTTATCTTACTGTCAAGGAATAAAGCCTTTTTCACACATAAATATACTTTTAAACACTCTGAGAAGTTCCCATGGGCAGAGCTATATTGCCCATCTCAATTAATATTGAACATGACATTTTCAGATGCCTCTTCTACTCAAGGTCTGGTGAGACCTGTGATGTGTTTGTGAGATCCCTTTTTATGACTCCCACTGCCAAGATCGGCATTCTCACCAAAATGTTCACTAACAGAGGACTGCCCAAAGTGGAACTCTGTGTTATATGTACTTTTACTTTCCCATTATGATCAGTATTCTCAGATTCAATCATGTCTTTTACTGTAGACCTAGGTTTACAAAATATGTTCAGGGTGAAAGTATTCTGATATGTGTTTAAAATGTTACACCAAAAAAGGATTCTCTGATAAAATGGACATCCATGTGCCTTCATCCCCATGTCCTATTATGTAGATTCCACCTCTTAAGTATCTTTTGCATTCATTCATTTCTCTCCATGCCTAGTACTGCTGAGTTCAGATCATTATCACCTCATTTAGACTACTTGTCATAGCTTCCCTCCCAACAATCCTACCATCTCTAATCCACTGTCCACACTGCATCCTGAGTAATCTTTCCCAAAAGCCAACTCCTACTGGTCATCTCCAGTTGATCTCAAGATCAGACTCTCCTCAGCATGTGCTGCTCAGGTTGAAGGAGTCCATAGTCACCAAATTGTGATGTAGTGATTCTTAAAAGCCCCCAGTTAACAGGCCTCCACAAACTGGGATATAAGCATATTTCTCTCATCAATCATGGCTGCATCAATTCTATCTCTTTCTTCCCTTGCTCACAAACAGATGCTCACTCCTTGGTCTACCAGTTCTCCGTTAAGCTGGAAAACTTCATTGCTTAGAACGAACTATCATGATCTCTTCATGAGCCATTTTGCAAAGGGTAACTCTCTACCACCACAAATGCAGAACCCGTGGGCCAAGCCCTGAGACAATTTATCAGCTCCAGATTCTTTTGCTCCTTTGCTAACTTTAAGTTTCAGAAGCTCAGTCCGATTCCTCTTCCTTTCCATTCTGCTACCATCCATTTTGATCCTGAGGAATCATTTTCCCTAAGCTTGACGACAGAGTGGAATGCTACCTTCTTCCCTCAAGCTTTCAAAAAATATGCCAAGAGGAAGTAAAATATGGATAGCAAATATGGAAAAAATAACATGCATTCCAAATTTCATGTAGCTACCCAAGTGTTGATCTGTAGTCCCTGACTCCCTTCTGAAATAAGTAAAAGCTCAGTTGGGTTTCTGTTCTTTCCCTTTGATCTCTGATGGTGCATCTCACCAAATCTTTTCCTACCCACTAGCCATTCTTATGCCTAAAGTCACAGTAAGGATGAAAATGTGATCTCTTCCTTTTTTCCTGAATTGAACCTGAGAGTCATGTACAGCAGAGAGTTAAGTACCACTTATATTTGTTATACCTGGAACCTGGATCCCCATTCCTCCTACATCCCTTTTACATATACACATACACAGGTTTGAAACAGTGAGTCAAAAGGAGGATAAGAGCTTTGAAGCAGGAAGAGTCATCAGCTGGAGGAAAGAAACGCAAAGTATATTTATTCATGCATCAGACTAAACATGACTTTTTGCCAGCCTCTCTGAAGATATTAGGGAGATAGCCATGAATCAGGCAAATGCACTACCTTCCTTGATATAGTTCACAATCATCAGAAGGTGAGTTTCTAGGAAAAATAGAAGGTAAGCATAGCAAGAAATGTAAATAAAGCAGCAGGAACCCTGTGGAAAAAGGTCTGCATACTATGCTAAGGAGCCTGAAGTCCTTAAGTAAGTCACTGGGATTTTAAATAGTAATGAATGCAGTTGCATTTGCAATTAGAAAGGGTGTTTAGGCAGCTGTATTGAAGAATGTAGGTGGGATAAAACAGAGACAGCTTGGTTAATTAGAGGCTCACAGTAATCCAAGAAAACTATTACATGAACTTCACTAAGTGATGCAGAAACAATGAAAGAAGAGAACTTGCTTATTAAATATTTTGAATTGAAAATCCCAGGACACACTGATCGCATGGGGCAGATAAGCAGAGTGGCCCTGGACTTCAAGTGCTCTCAGAAAGGTAGACAGTTTTCCAAAATGCTAATCCATATACAATGCCCAATACATACAAAATTCACAACATTTTTCACTCGTAGAAAATTTTAAATTAATTTTTCCTCACAAGCAAAAGACTTCTATTACCTGTATTGTATGGACAGACAGAAGGCTAATTTGTTATCTTATTTTCTGAAGGTTCAGTGTGGGAGTTGAAATGGTGAAACCTCCTAAACTCAAGGACATCTCCAATGTAATAGTAAGTTTGCTCTGTCCTGTGGTGGGTGGTGCTTGGCATGGGTCTTCCAAGAGACATTCTTATGCAGGGGTAAGTTTATCAGTATGAATCCTAGTAATCGTGGATTTCCTGGAGCACAATTCCTAGCAGGTATTTGTGATGTCAGTCACTTTGGATTTTAAAGAGAGAAATCAGCTCAAGGAAATTATTTCAAATTCTTTTTATAACAGATTTTTATAGTTGTTTATCCAAAAGGGTAAAGCGTTAGTATTCTACATTCATATTTAAACATGGTAGTGCATCTCCTAGAGTCAGTGATCTGTCTGGGGCACTGTGCAAATGTCTTTGATGGTTACCCACAGCTTCAGAATAGGAACACTTTGGTTTGGTTATCCTAATTCTCTGTTGGCATAACTTCCTAACCTTTAGTTTATGCACTTAGCAATTTTATATGGAGTGTCCTTTTTATTAAATGTGTTTTAGTGGCAAATGCAAAGCCATGTTACTTATGAAAGAATAATGTTTATACTTGGCTTTAAAATAACTTTCTACAAAGCCTATCTGAGTTTACCAATAACATTCATTTTGAGATTTATTTCAACTAATGATTAATTGCCTAATATTTATTCATGTATTCTTCAAATGTTTATTAAGGTTCTAATAGGTATGATGAATTACGGGCAAATGGAGAAAAATAAATGTTCAGCAAGGTTGCAATCCGAAAGACATTCAACCTACCAATTCTATGAAGAAAGTAAAAAGGCAAGGGCTTATGTTAAAGTTGATATTTGACTTAGCCCTGAAGGATATCTGTAGACAGAGAATGAAGTGAAAGAGAAAACTCATAAAGATCACGAGTAGGGTTGCCAGGTTTAGCAAATCATCATCAAGGGTATAAGTTAAATTTGAGTAATTTCAAATTGTTTATGCATATTACATAAGATAAAGAGTAAATACTGCATGGAAAATACACTAAGTTATTCCTCATTAGAAATAATTCAAATTTAATTTGGTATCCTGTATTTTTTTTATCTGATAACTCTACTCGTAAGCAAAATCACCATGAACTTTGTTCAGTAGGCCAATGGAGTGAGAGTATTTAGTGGACCATAGCAAAAGAGGAGGCTAGAAAGAAAGGAAGAAACTAAATGACCATGCTGAGAATTTTAGGGTTCATTCAGTAAGCTTTTGAAAGCTACAAAAATCAACTAAGGAAGAGAGTGATATGATCCACTTTGTGCTCTGAAAAGCTATTTCACAAATTTAACAAAATGTGTATGAGCTAGGGGCGCCTGGGTGGCTCAGTCCATTGTCTACCTTCAGCTCAGGTCATGATCTTGAGGTCCTGGGACCAAGCCCTGCATCGGACTCCCTGCTCAGCCGGGAGCCTGCTTCTCCGTCTGCCCCTCCACCCTGCCTGTGCTCTCTCTCACTCTATCTCAAATAAATAAATAAAATTTTTAAAAAAATTTAAAAAATTTTAAAATGTGCATGATCTACAGAAAGAGATGTTTAATGTTACTAAGTGATAAACTAAGGGGCTTTTTTCTTCTATTTCTATAAAAGTTGTTGGATGGGATGACTTGATGTTGAAAGGTGTGAAAGTGGCTTAAAACAATAAAAATATATCATCTTGCAGTTCTGTGGTTTAGTAGTCAAACATCTGTCTCACTGAGCTAAAATAAAAGTATTGGCAGCATTCTTTTCTGGAGATCAAAGAGCCATGTTAGGGCAGAATCTGCTTCCTTGCCTTTTCCAGCTTCTAGAGGTGCCCTTGTTCCTCCTCACAGCCCCCTCCACCATTTTACAAAGCTACAACAATAGGTCAAGTTCCCACATCACATCCTTCTGACCCACTCTTCTGCCTCCCTCCCCCACTTTTGAGGACACATGAGATTTAGATTGGTCCCACCTGGATCATCCAGGATAATCTCCCATCTCAAAATCCATACCTATGATCATATCTGGAAAGTCCCTTTTGCCAGGGAAGGTAACATATTCACAGGTCCCAGGGATTAGAATGCAGGTATCTTTGGGGGGACATTAGTCTCTCTTCTGTAATCTTTAATCAATAAATATAATGGAATCTTATTATTAATATACTGTTAAGTAAGCGTTAATACTAATCATAAGAAAATTTGTTATATATCTGATGGTCTTTCAGAGCACTTAGCTTGACACTTGGCAAAATGAATACCTTGACACATAAATATTGTACAAGATATGGTTTACAATAATAAGCTTAAAGGCTCTCTTCTCACCAAAGCATGCCACTATATTATTAGGATGGGTGTATGGATCTTAAGATTCCAGGATAACAAGATCCAGTCATCCAGGGTGCAATGCTATCAAACCTCACAGAAACCCAACCATGTCACACTAAAATTTTAATATAATTATAGGATTATGGAAACTCTCTTTAGCAAACCAGATCACCAGGACTTAGCTATTCCAGGATTACCTGAAAAATTCTTATTTCAGAATTTTCCAATTCTTCCACCATCACTATTTTTCCATTTTGTCCACAGGTTACAAACACAGTACAACCATGTGTATGACTATTCTGTGGATCTAGACAGCCAGGGAATGCAAGGTTTATGGGGGACTAAGCATGGAGAGTAAAGCAGAGACTGGGTGTGGTCTCCCAGTAGCCATTCTCCCTTCCCTCGTTGGTAACAAAACACCATTATGTTATCTGGGCCCATGGTCACCCACCTAAAGGCTATAGTCTTCCTTGCAGCTAGTGGTGACCGTAACTATATTTTGGCCAGGATTATGAGTGGAAGTGCTATGGGAAACATCTAGGTCATGCCTTAAGAGTAAAACAACTTGCTCTCCCCTTCCTATTGATTAAACTCTAGATATAATGCTGAGAGATCAAAGAGCCATGTTAGACCATGAGATTGATATCATATGTTAAGAATAGCACCACGGGGTGCCCGGGTGGCTCAGTCGATTGGGTGTCTGCCTTCAGCTCAGGTCATGGTCCCAGGGTCCTGGGATTCAGCCCCGTGTCAGGTTCCCTGCTCAGCGGGGAGCCTGCTTCTCCCTCTCCCTCCACCTCTCCCCCCACCCTCCCACTCATGCACGCTCTAATAAATAAAATCTTAAAAAAAAAATAGTCCCTTGTGATGATGGTATCGTGGGTATAAGCATATGTTCAAATTTACCCAACTGCATACATTAAATACATGTAGTTATTTGTCAGTTATACCTCAGTAAAGCTATAAGAAACTAATAAAGTTAAGATTATCATACCTTCTCCAAAAAAAGAGTGGCAGAACAAGGCAGAAGGAACTGGAGCCCTTGAAACCACGGAACATCATATTGGCCTCGGCCTGCTTACTTTAGGACTGTTATGTGAGGGATAAATAAATTTATATTTTTAAGTCATTATTGTTTGCTTCCTAATACAGAATATGGTATCAGTACAGAAATGCTATGTAACAAACCTAAAATAGAAGGCATTCACTCAGTGGGGATGGGGAGGGGCATAGTGAGTTAAAAGGAAACTTGACGGGTGAGAAATCTGATGATTTTCATTATGCCATAGCAAAACTTTTGGTGCATTGCTACATATAATGCCTTGGAAGGCAGACATGTGCTAACAGAGCCTGTAATTCTAATGGAACTTGATGTACAATCTCAAAATATTAGTTTGTGTTGTCTGCTGTATGTTACTTTTTGTGAAATCCTATTTTTAAAATAGGATTTCACAAAACTACTCAAACTAGGTATTTTACTGTTTGGGTATTTTTTAAAATATGGGTGTATTATATTTTTAAGCTAGGTTTTAACAAAAATATTCCTATGGAAAAAAATTTCATAGAGAAAATAAAACTGCTTCATTAATGGAACAAAGGTAAGTAGCTTGGTGCAAGGACACCAATTTTTTAGAACACTAATATTCAACTTACAGACAAAGGGCTAACTATGGGAGAAAATGGACAAGAAGGAGTCAAAATGACTCATCTCTCAAATGAATGAGTAGAAGTGGCTAAAACAAAGCTGGTGATCAAAAAATAGTAAGAGGAAGGGAAGGAATTAGGAAATAGGAGTTTGAGGAAGAGAGAAAGAAATCAACAAAGGGAAGGACAAAGAAAGGTTAGATATTTAATTTATGCCAATAAAATCACTTACCACAAGTGTTTCTGTTACTAGAGAGTGAAAAAATAAAAGACAAGTACCAAGTCAGAATGAAGATTCCTGTCCCTGGTAGGTATACTTCAGAAAGAAGGTAGATTACAATATTTTATAACCAGATTCAGATAAATACAATTGAAATAAATTACTGTTTGAAAATTCTTTTACCTCCTGGGAAACTCTACACTGCACCAGTGGATCGAATACTTACCCAAACTTGCAAAAAGTATGTAATTATTTTACATTCTTCAGAAATTCAGGCTGATATTAAAGGACTTTTAATGAGATCTCTATTCTCTCATTTTTGGTTATTTTATTTTCAACTTCATTTAGATTTCTAGATTTGAGCCTTTTAATTTAAAATATGTTTTATTCCCTTTTTCACAAGAAATGTTCCTTTTTATAAATTCCAATGAAACCTTTACATTTGATATTTCATATGAACAGATAACCTACCCTAAAGTGTAAGATGTTCCAGTCAAAAATAATCTAGATGGATGAGTATTTTAAATGATAGAATATTCTTTTTAAAAATATTAATCATTGCCTTTGAGTTAAAATTTTTTTTATTAGCACTAAACTTTTTTGATCTTCATGGAGCTGGAATTTTTTTTGAGTATTTATTCATTTGAGAGACAGAGAGCATGAGTGAGGGGGGAAAAGGAGAAGCAGACTCCCCGCTGAGCATAGAGCCTGATCCCAGGACCTTGAGATCATGACCTGGGCCGAAGGTGGACCCTTAACTGACTGAGCCACCCAGGCGCCCCATGCAACTGAAATTTTTAAGAAACATTTGCTTGTGGATGCAGACAGACACATTTAGATTGGGTGGAAAAAACATAGCTACTCTTTTGTCACTCTTTCAGCTCTACTCTGTGCTAGATGAGGGTTATATCCCTCAGGAAATTGACTGGATATCAGGTGACAAAAATGAAAAGATTATCATCACACTTGGCCAGCACTTCAGGCCCTTCCTCATTGACATTTTCATTCACAAGGCCATCAGTGCCTAAAAAGCTTCTCAAGTACTGTTCCTAAAAAGCCCAGCCACTAAAGTAATCTTTAAGACAGAAAACATCAGGGAGACACAGAAAGGTTTGGGAAGTTTCATGGTTATATTAAATATCTTACCATGAGGACATTTTCAAAGATCTCAGTGTGTGTGTCATTGCATATGTGACATGACCATTTGCATATGGCATGAAGTGTCCACCCACATGATCATGTACTTGGAAATCAGATTAACATGTTCTTTAAAAAAAAAAAAAAAGAATTTATTTGAGAGAGAGAGAGAGCAAGAGCATGAGTGGGAGAGGGGCAGAGGGAGAAGCAGACCCCCACGGAGCTGGGAGCCTGATGCGGGACTTGATCCCAGGACCCGGGGATCATGACCTGAGCCAAAGGCAGACGCTTAACTGACTGAGCCACCCAGGTGCCCAGATTAACATGTTCTTAAACTACATTTGCTAAAGCATAAATATACAAAATCCCTAGAAACCAATCCCTGCAAATAATTCTACTTGTGTTGTCAGAGAAATTTTATTTTAGAGACAAAGAAAATCAAAAGAATCTGTCTGGGCAGGGAGGACATTTAAGAGCAAAGACAAACAACATTGGATGCAAAGCCAGGAGAATAAGACATGAAGAATGACTATACCATCCCTGGAGACTGTCTACATGTGATAATAAATGTTCATATTCCTTAAACAAGTTTGGGTCATAATTTCTGTTACTTGCAGCTGAAAGCATCCTACCTGATAATTAGTAGGGTAAAAGAGAATAAACATGTGATCATCATGTCATCTAACATTTTCTGTAAAGGTCTAGATAGTAAATGTTTTACACTTTGCAGGTCATTCATCTCTGTTACAACTGCTCTGCACTGTAGGGTGAAAGCAGCCATAGACAACATGTAAATGAATCCGTATGGCTATGTTCCAATAAAACTTTATGACACTGAAATTCAAATTTCATATAATTTATTCTTCTTTTGGTTTTAAAATCTTCTTATATTCTTCTTTTGGTTTAAAAATCTTTTTGATTTTAAAAAATACAAAAACTAATCTTGAACTTCCAGGGAATATGGCAGAGGAGGAAGGTCCTAGGCTCACCTTGTCCTATGGATACACCCAGAGAACACCCACATCAATATAAATAACTCAGAAAATGACCCAAAGGCTGGCAGAACAGACTCTCCACAGCTAACTGTAGAGAAGAGGGTAGGAAGGGTGGAAACAGAATCAGGAGCCAAACTGACTCATGGGATTGTCCCTGGGAGAATAGGACATCATGGGCATGGAGAGGGGAGAGGAACAGACCACATACTGGTAACTCAGACCCAGGGAACTACACTGGGAAGATGACTTTTCATAACATTTGGCTTTAAAAACCAGAAGGGTCTAACTTTGTGTGTTCTTACAATTAGTGGGTTTAACACCTGGAACTTTAAAAATCAGCAGACTCAGCTCTGGGAGAGTCACAAGGTGATAGGAAACTGAGTCCCTGCTCTTAAAGAGACAGCATAACAAACAGTCCTTTCGAGATACAGCACAGAAGCAGCAGTTTGAAAAATGTCTGGGGTGTACAGGAGAGAGATTTATTTACTAATCTCAGAGTGTGTGCTGAAGGGACAGAGAAGTCTTTGGGAGACTTCTCCAAGAACAAAAGAACTGACATGATATTTCTCTCTCCTACTTCCCAACCTGGATACAGAGACATCTGCCAGAACCAGCACAGTTCAAACACTCTCCACCTAGCTTGCTAACAGTATGCCCTATCCCGCATGCTCTTCTGTGGATTCACCCCCTCCAACCCAGCATCAGTGGGATTTTTTCCCAGGCAACTGCAGATCCCCTCCTGCACCTTGTTGGTACCATGCACCCTGCCCCTATGTTCT
This sequence comes from Eumetopias jubatus, assembly GCF_037043125.1. Classification (NCBI taxonomy): domain Eukaryota; kingdom Metazoa; phylum Chordata; class Mammalia; order Carnivora; family Otariidae; genus Eumetopias; species Eumetopias jubatus. The sequence goes on from NW_028274819.1 coordinate 102,592,230, forward strand.
CCAATGGACCCATCCCCCTCCAATGTGCCCTTGGCAGTCCATCCAAAGCAATGCTACAAACAAGGCAGTGTGCAAGCAGCCCCAAAAGGAGCCAGCACCACACCAAAGTGACTCCTGCCCCAAGGAGAGGGGAAGAGAACCATACACACCTCTCCAACTGTGGACCCAGCAGTGGGCTGGGGGCAGACATCTGGTCTGACAGCAGTCCCCACCCATCAACAAACCCTTCTTAGGAGGATGACACAGGAACCACACACTGCAGTTTGGTGCTACCACAGCTCTGGCAAATGCCTGGTTTGACTCAACCCAAGCCCAAGGCAGCCCCATACTGGCCCACTAACAACACAGGGACCAAACCCTGCTCAAAACAAGCAAAGAAAGCCATTGCAGATAACTGAACTAAAGGCAAATGCAGCTCAGCCACAACTGTAAGGTGCACACAACACACACAAGAGACACGAATGAAGTGCCAGGTTCTAGTGAACAGGGGTTGTTGCACTGAAGGGCACTACAGAACCTCTTCTTCATGAGGCCGCTACTTTCAAGAGCAGATGTAGCTGATTTTCCTAACACTTAGAAACAGTGAGTTAGAAAAAATGAGGAGATGGCAAATATGTCCCAAATGGAAGAACAGGACAAAATCACAGCAAGAAGCTAAATGACACAGAGATAAGCAATATGCCTGATAGAGAATTTAAAGTCATGGTCATAAAGATACCCACTGGACTTGAGAAAAGAGTGGAGGATCTCAGTGAGAACTTCAACAAAGAGAAAAGAAATATAAAAAAGAACCAACCAGAGATGAAGAATTCAATAGCTGAAATTTAAAATACACTAGAGGTAATAAATAGTAGACTAGAAGAAACAGATCAGATCAGTGAGGTGGAAGACTGAGTAATGGAAAGTAACTAAGCTGAACAGGAAAAAGGAAAAAGAATAATAAAAAATGAGAATAGGTTAAGTGAACTCAGAAACACCATCAAGTGTAATAACATTTGCTTTATAGGGATCCCAGAAGGAGGAGGAGATAAAAGGGGGCAAACATTTATTTAAAGTAATAATAGCTCAACACTTCCCTAAACTGGAAAAAGAAACAGACATCCAGATCCAGGAAGCACAGAGAGACCCTAACAAAATCAACCCAAGGAGGTCCACACCACAACATATAGTAATTAAAATGGGAAAAAGTAGTGAAAAAACAGAGAATTTTAAAAGCAGCAAGAGAGGGGTGCCTGGGTGGCTCAGTCAGTTAAGCATCTGCCTTCTGCTCAAGTCATGATCCCAGGGTCCTGGGATCGAGCCCAGCATCAGGCTCCCTGCTAAGCAGGGAGTCTGCTTCTCCCTCTCCTCCCCACTCATGCTCTCTGGCTATCTCTGTCTCTCTCTCTCTCAAATAAATAAATAAAATCTTAAAAAAAAAAAAAGCAAAGAAAACAGTTACATACAAGGGAAAACCCATAAGGCTATCAGCAGATCTTTCAGCAGAACTTTGCAAGCCAAAAGGGAGTGGCGTGACAGTTAAAGTGCTAAAAGGGAAAAACCTACAACCAAGAACACTCCGTCCAATAAGGCTATCATTCAGAATAGAAGTAGAGATGAAAAGGTTCCCAAAGTTAACGGAATTCATCACCACTAAACCAGCCTTATAAGAAATGTGAAAGGGGATTCTTTGAGTAGAAAGGAATTCCATAAGCAGGAGTAAGAAAAGTGGGAAAGGAAAAAAAATTCACAGGTATGCATAACACAAAGGTAGTAGATTAATCACTTATAAAACCAGTATGGAGGGGAGGGGGCGCCTGGGTGGCTTGGTCAGTTAAGCAGCTGTCTTCGGCTCAAGTCATGATCCCAGGGTCCTGGGATCAAGCCCCGCATCGGGCTCCCTGCTCAGCAGAGAGCCTGCTTCTCCCTCTCCCTCTGCCTGCTGCACTGCCTACTTGTGCTCTCTATCTCTGTGTCAAATAAATAAAAAATATCTTAAAAAAAAAAAACAAACAGTATGGAGGTTAAAGCACAAAAGCAGTACAATCAAGTATATCTGTAAAAATCAGTCATTGGATTCACAAAATGAAAGGATGTAAGGTATGACACCATATACGTAAAACATGGTTTGGGGGGAGAGTAAAAATTCAGTGCTTTTAGAATGGGTTCAAACATAAGTGACCATCATCCTAATATAGACTGCTATATGCACAAGACATCATCTATAAACCTACTGATAACCACAAATCAAAAACCTGTAACAGATATGCAAAAAATAAAAAGGAAACCAAGCATACCACTAAAGAAAGCCATCAAACCACAAGAGAACACAGCAAGAGAAGAAAGGGGTAGACTAAAGAAAGCCATCAAACCACAAGAGAAAACAGCAAGAGAAGGGGTAGAGAAAAAGAAAAAAAGCCATAAAACAAGTAACAAAATGGCAATAAATATATAACTAACAATTATTTTGAATGTAAATGGATTAAATGTCCCAATCAAAAGACACAGGGTGACTTCATCAATTAAAAAAAAAAAAACTAGACCCATCTATATGCTGCCTACAAGGGCCTCATTTCAGACCTAAAGACACATGCAGATTGAAAGTGAAGGGATGAAAAATATATATCATGCAAGTGGAACTGAAAAGAAAGCTGGGGTAGGAATACTTATATTGGACAAAATGGACTTTAAAATAAAAAACTAATGATGTATTGTATGGTGACTAACATAATAAAATTAAGTTGAAAAAAATAAAAATGAAAAAAAAATAAAACAAAGACTGTACCAAGAGGCAAAGAAGGACACTACATAATCATAAGAGAACAAGCCAACAAGAAGATATAACAATTGTAAATATTTATGCACTCAACATGGGAGCACCTAAATATATAAAGCGCCGTTAACAAACATAAGGAAACTGGTAATAATACAATACTAGTAGGGGAATTTAACACCCCACCTATATCAGTGGATAGATCATCCAAACAGAAAATCAACAAGGAAACACTGGCTTCGAATGACACATTGAACAGATGGATCTAACAAATATATTCAGAGCATTCCATCCAAAACAGAAGAATACACATTCTTTTCAAGTACACATGGAACATTCTCCAGAATAGATCATATGCTGGCAACAAAACAAGTCTCAACAAATTTAAAAAGACTGAAATCTTTTTTTTTTTAAGATTTTATTTATTTGACAGGGAGACACAGCAAGAGAGGGAACACAAGCAGGGGGAGTGGGAGAGGGAGAAGCAGGCTTCCCGCTGAGCAGGGAGCCTGATGAAGGGCTCGATCCCAGGACCCTGGAATCATGACCTGAGCCAAAGGCAGACGCTTAATGACTGAGCCACCCAGGTGCCCTAAAAAGACTGAAATCTTATCCATATTTTCCAACTACAATGGTATGAACCTAGAAATCAACTGCAAGGAAAAATCCAGAAATAACACATGGAGGAAATAATACATGGAGGTTCAGTAACATGCTACTAAACAATCAATAGGTCAGTGGCGGAGCAAGATGGCGGAGGAGTAGGAGACCTGGATTTCATCTGGTCTCAGGAATTCAGCTGAATAGGGATCAACCATTCTGAACACCTACGAACTCAACAGGAGACCGAAGAAGAGAGTAGCAACAACTCTCTGAACAGAGAAGCAACCACTTACTGGAAGCAGGGACCCAACAAGTGGCAGAGCTGGGGAGACTCCCCTTCCTCCCCTGGGAGGAGCAGCGCGGGAGTGCACCGCAGGGATCTGCTGGGTTTGGAGACTCCACACGGGGTCGGGTGCCAGAGAGAGAAACGCTCGGTCACAGGCCAGGTAAGCATAGAGTGCGGCCGGAGGAAAAAGTAAAACTTTACCGTGGCAAGATACTACATACAGAAAACTCTAAAGACTCCATCAATAAAAAAAAAAGAAAAAAACCTATTAGAACTGATAAATGCATTCAGTAAAGTCACAGGACACAAAATCAATATACAGAAATATGTTGCATTTTTGTACACTAATAATTAAGTAGCAGAAAAGTTATTTTTTTAAAGATTTTATTTATTTTTGAAAGGGGGGAGAGAGAGTGAGCATACGAACGAATGGGGGGCAGGGGCAGAGGAAGAAGCAGACTCTCAGCTGAGCAGGGAGCCCAATGCAGGACTTGATCCCAGGACCTTGGGATCATAACCTGAGCCAAAGGCAAACGCTTACCCAACTGAGCCACCCAGGTGCCCTAGAAAGAGAAATTAACAAAAACGATCCCATTTATAATTGTGCCAAAAAATAATAAAATATCTAGAAATAAACTTAACCAAGGCGGTGGAAGACCTATACTCTGACAACTATAAAACAATGATGAAAGAAATTTAAGATGACACAACAAATGGAAAGACATACCATACTCATGGATTGGGAGAATCTTGTTAAAATGTCTCTACTACCCAAAGCAGCTACAGATTTAATGCAATCCCTAAAAACTAACAACAGCATTTTTCACAGAATTAGAACAAATAATCCTAAAATTTGTATTGGAACCAGAAAAGACCCCAAAGAGCCAAAGCAATCTTGAAAAATAAGAACAAAACTGGAGGTATCACAATTCCAGGCTTCACAGCCATATTACAAAGCTGTAGTAATCAAAACAGCATGGTACTGGCACAAAAATAGACACATAGATCAATGCAACAGAATAGAGAGCCCAGAAATAAAGCTGTGATTATATGGTCAATTAATCTATGACAAAGGAGGCAAGAATGTGCAATGGGAAAAAGGCAACCTCTTCAATAAGTGGTGCTGGGAAAAATCAGCTACATGGAAATGAATAAAACCGGACCACTTTCTTACACTATACACAGAAATAAACTGAAAATTGATTAAAGACGTAAATGTGAGACTCGAAACCATAAAAATCCTAGAAGATAGCACAGGCAAGTAATTTCTCTGACATTGGCCACAGCAACATTTTTCTAGATACGTCTTCTGAGGCAAGGGAAACAAAAGCAAAAATTAACTATTGGGATTATATCAAAATGAAAAGTTTTTGCACAGCAAAGGAAACCATCAACAAAATGAAAAGGTAGCCTATTGTATGGGAGAAGTTATTTGCAAATGATATATCCAATACAGGGTTAATATCCAAAATGTATTAAGAACTTATACAACTCAACACCAAAAATTAAAAAAATGAATAGAAGATTTCAACAGACTTTTCTTTGAAGAAGACACACAAATGGCCAAAAGATATATGAAAAGATGTTTAATTAACATCACTAATCATCAGAGAAATGAAAGTCAAAACCAAAATGAGATACTACCTCACACCAGTCAGAATTGGCTAAAATCAAAACCACAAGAAACAATAGGTGCTGACAAGGATGTGGAGAAAAAAGAACCCTCAGGCACTCTTAGTGGGAATGCAAACTGGTACAGTCAATATGGAAGTTCCTTAAAAAATTAAAAATAGAATTATCTTATGATCCAGTAATTCCACTACTGGGTCTTTACCCAAAGAAAATAAAAACACTACTCCAAAAAGATGTATGTACCCCAATATTTATTGTAGCATTATTTACAATAGCCAACATATGGAATCAGCCCAGGTGTCCATCCATGGATGAATGGATAAAAAAGAGGTGGTATGGGGGGGGGGGCGGAGCAAGATGGTGGAGGAGTAGGAGACCTGGATTTCCTCTGGTCTCAGGAATTCAGCAGAATAGGGATCAAACCATTCTGAACACCTACGAACTCAACAGGAGATCGAAGATAAGAATAGTAACACTCTGAACAGAAAAGCGACCACTTTCTGGAAGGTAGGACGTGCGGAGAAGTGAATCCGAGGCGATATTCGGGAGGATAGACGGCGGGGGAGGGGGCCTCTGTCGGCCGCTTCTGGCAAGTGCTAGAGCCGCGGAGCACAAAATTGGAACTTTTAGAAGTCGGCTCCGCTGAGGGACGTCGCTCCAGTGGCTAAGCGGGGGTGGAACCCTCGCGGGACAGTGTGGTCTCAGGACCCTCAGGGTCAAAGAAAGACCAGGGGGTGCCTGAGTGCGGCAGAGCTCCCAGGTATCAGAGCGGGAAAGCCGGCTGCAGAGACGGAGCCGAGGCGCGGGCTCTCGGCTCGGGGTTGCCATAAACTGTGATCCGCGGCCCAGTCGGGCCACTGCGCCTCCAGCAGGGACCCAACAAGCGGCAGAGCCGGGGAGACTCCCCTTCCTCCCCCGGGAGGAGCGGCGCGGGAGTGCACCGCAGGGATCTGCTGGGTTTGGAGGCTCCACACGGGATCGGGTGCCAGAGATAGAAACGATCGGTCACAGGCCGGAGTGCGGCCGGAGACCGGGGAGATGGGAGTGACTGCTTTTCTCTGGGGGCACACTGAGGAGCGGGGCCCCGAGTTCTCAGCTCCTCCGGGCGGAGATTGGGAGCCCACCATTTTCACCCTGGTCCTCCAAAGCTGTACCGAGAGCTTGCAGGGAAAAAAGCTCCTGAGAGCAAACCCGAGCAGCTTGCTTAGCCCGGACCAGCAAGGGCGGGGCAGTTCCGCCTCCGGCAAAGACATTTGGGAACCACGGCAACAGGCCCCTCCCCCAGAAGATTGGCAGGAACAGCCAGCAAGCCAAGACCAAGTTTACCGATCAAGGAGAACGGGAGAACTCCAGCGCTAGGGGAATACTGCACATAGAATTCATGGCTTTTTTTTTACCATAATTCATTAGTTTTTTAAAGGTAATTTTTTTAACTGTTTTTTGAATTTTCCTTTTTCCGCTTTTCAAACATCTTACCAATCCCTTTTTTTAAAAAAAAACATTTTTTATTTTTCATTTTTAGTCATATTTTTATCCCTTCATAGTAGTTACCCTTATTTTTGCCATATATATATAAGTTGTTCTCTAAAATTTTGAGATACAATTTCTTCTAACATATCAAAATATACCCGAAATCACTAGTATATGGCTTTGTTCTATTCTCCTGCTGATCACATTCTCTCCTTTTTTTCTTTTTTTTTTCATTTTTCTTTTTCTTTTTAAATGTTCTTCTTTCTTTTTAAAAACTTCTTATCAATTCCTTTTATAAAATCTTTTATAATTTTCATCTTTACACTCATCTTCAATCCCTTCATTTTATCAACCTTTATTTTGTACATATATAAGTTTTTCTTCCTTTAAAATTTTAGCAGGTACTTTCTTCTAACATACCAAAATATGCCGAAAAGATAGTGTGGGGCACTGATCTATGCACTAGCCTGATCATATTTGATCATATTCTGTTTTTTTTTGTTTTGTTCTGTTTTTGTTTGTTTTTATCTTTTTCTTTTTCCTATTTTTTTTCTCTTCTTTCTTTCCCTTTCTTGTCCCCTGGTTTCAGGTCTTTTCTGATTTGTATAGAATATATTTGCTAGAGATGTTGTTAACCTGTTAGCATTCTGTTCTCTCATTCATCTGTTCTCGTCTGGACAAAATGACAAGACGAAAAAAATCACCTCAGCAAAAAGAACAAGAGGTAGTACCGTCAGTCAGGGAACTACTCAATAGGGACATTAGTACGATGTCGGACCTAGAGTTCAGAATCATGACTTTAAAGATACTAGCTGGGCTTGAAAAAAGTGTGGAAGTTATTAGAGAAACCCTTTCTGGAAAAATAAAAGAACTAAAATCTAACCAAGTCGAAATCAAAAAGGCTATTAATGAGGTGCAATCAAAAATGGGGGCACTAACTGCTAGGATAAATGAGGCAGAAGAGAATCAGCGATATAGAAGACCAAATGATGGAAAATAAAGAAGCTGAGAAAAAGAGAGAGAAACAACTACGGGATCACGAGGGCAGAATTCGAGAGATAAGCGATATGATAAGACGAAACAACATGAGAATAATTGGGATCCCAGAAGAAGAAGAAAGAGAAAGGGGCAAAAGGTATATTGGAGCAAATAATAGCAGAGAACTTCCCTAATGTGAGGAAGGAAACAGGCATCAAAATCCAGGAGGCACAGAGAACCCCTCTCAAAATCAATAAAAATAGGTCAACACCCCGACATCTAATAGTAAAACTTACGAGTCTCAGAGACAAAGAGAAAATCCTGAAAGCAGCTCGGGAGAAGAGATATGTAACCTACAATGGTAGAAACATTAGATTGGCAACGGACCTATCCATAGAGACCTGGCAGGCCAGAAAGGACTGGCATGATATCTTCAGAGCACTAAACGAGAAAAATATGCAGCCAAGAATACTTTACCCAGCTAGGCTATCATTGAAAATAGAAGGAGAGATTAAAAGCTTCCAGGACAAACAAAAACTAAAGGAATTTGCAAACACGAAACCAGCCCTCCAAGAAATATTGAAAGGGGTCCTCTAAGCACAGAGAGAGCCTAAAAGCAGCATAGATCAGAAAGGAACACAGACAATATACAGTCACAGTCACCTTACAGGCAATACAATGGCACTAAATTCATACCTTTCAATAGTTACCCTGAATGTAAATGGGCTCAATGCCCCAATCAAAAGACATAGGCTATCAGATTGGATTCAAAAACAAGACCCATCAATATGCTGTCTGCAAGAGACTCATTTTAGACCCAAAGACACACCCAGATTGAAAGTGAGGGGGTGGAAAACCATTTACCATGCTACTGGACACCAAAAGAAAGCTGGGGTGGCAATCCTTATATCAGACAAATTAGATTTTAAAACAAAGACTGTAATAAGAGATGAAGAAGGACACTATATCCTACTTAAAGGGTCTATCCAACAACAAGATCTAACAATTGTAAATATCTATGCCCCTAACACGGGAGCAGCCAATTATATAAGGCAATTAATAACAAAAGCACATTCACAACAATACAATAATAGTGGGGGACTTTAACACCCCCCTGACTGAAATGGACAGATCATCTAAGCAAAAGATCAACAAGGAAGTAAAGACTTTAAATGAAACACTGGACCACCAAATGGACTTCACAGACATATTCAGAACATTCCATCCCAAAGCAACGGAATACACATTCTTCTCTAGTGCCCATGGAACATTCTCCAGAATTGATCACATCCTAGGTCACAAATCAGGTCTCAACCAGTACCAAAAGATTGGGATTATTCCGTGCATATTTTCAGACCACAGTGCTTTGAAACTAGAACTCAATCACAGGAGGAAAGTCGGAAAGAACTCAAATACATGGAGGCTAAAGAGCATCCTACTAAAGAATGAATGGGTCAACCAGGAAATTAAAGAAGAATTTTAAAAATTCATGGAAACCAATGCAAATGAAAACACAACTGTTCAAAATCTTTGGGATACAGCAAAGGCAGTCCTGAGAGGAAAGTATATAGCAATACAAGCCTTTCTCAAGAAACAAGAAAGGTCTCAAATACACAACCTAACCCTACACCTACAGGAGCTGGAGAAAGAACAGCAAATAAAGCCTAAACCCAGCAGGAGAAGAGAAATCATAAAGATCAGAGCAGAAATCAATGAACTAGAAACCAAAAGAACAGTAGAACAGATCAACAAAACTAGGAGCTGGTTCTTTGAAAGAATTAACAAGATTGATAAACCCCTGGTCAGACTTATCAAAAAGAAAAGAGAAAGGACCCAAATCAACAAAATCATGAATGAAAGAGGACAGATCACAACCAATACCAAAGAAATACAAACAATTATAAGAACATATTATGAGCAACTCTATGCCAGCAAATTAGATAACCTGAAAGAAATGGGTGCATTCCTAGAGATGTATCAACTACCAAAATGGAACCAGGAAGAAATAGAAAACCTGAACAGACCTATAACCCCTAAGGAAATTGAAGCAGTCATCAAAAATCTCCCAAGAAACAAAAGCCCAGGGCCAGATGGCTTCCCAGGGGAATTCTATCAGACATTTAAAGAAGAATTAACACCTATTCCCCTGAAACTGTTCCAAAAAATAGAAATGGAGGGAAAACTTCCAAACTCATTTTATGAGGTCAGCATTACCTTGATCCCAAAACCAGACAAGGAGCCCATCAAAAAGGAGAATTACAAACCAATATCCTTGATGAACATGGATGCAAAAATTCTCACCAAAATACTAGCCAATAGGATCCAACAGTACATTAAAAGGATTATTCACCACGACCAAGGGGGATTTATCCCTGGGCTGCAAGGTTGGTTCAACATCTGCAAATCAATCCACGCGATACAATACATCAACAAAAGAAAGAACAAGAATCATATGATCCTCCAATAGATGCAGAAAAAGCATTTGACAAAGTACAGCATCCTTTCTTGATCAAAACTCTTCAGAGTATAGGGATAGAGGGTACATACTTCAATATCATAAAAGCCATCTATGAAAAACCTACAGTGAATATCATTCTCAATGGGGAAAAGCTGAGAGCTTTCCCCCTAAGGTCAGGAACGCGGCAGGGATGTCCACTCTCACCACTGCTATTCAACATAGTATTAGAAGTCCTAGCCACAGCAATCAGACAACAAAAAGAAATCAAAGGCATCCAAATCGGCAAAGAGGAAGTCAAACTCTCACTCTTTGCAGATGATATGATACTGTATGTGGAAAACCCAAAAGACTCCACCCCAAAACTGCTAGGACTCATACAGGAATTCAGTAAAGTAGCAGGAGATAAAATCAATGCACAGAAATCAGTGGCATTCCTATACACCAACAAGACAGACGAGAGACAAATCAAGGAGTCAATCCCATTTACAATTGCACCCGAAACCAGAAGATACCTAAGATTAAATTTAACCAAAGAGGCAAAGGATCTGTACTCAGAAAACTATAAAATACTCATGAAAGAAATTGAAGAAGACACAAAGAAATGGAAAAACGTTCCATGCTCATGGATTGGAAGAACAAACATTGTGAAGATGTCAATGCTACCTAGAGCAATCTACACATTCAATGCAATCCCCGTCAAAATACCATCCATTTTTTTCAAAGAAATGGAACAAACAATCCTAAAATTTGTATGGAATCAGAAGAGACCCCGAATAGCCAGAGGAATGTTGAAAAAGAAAAGCAAAGCTGGCGGCATCACAATTCCGGACTTCCAGCTCTATTACAAAGCTGTCATCATCAAGACAGTATGGTACTGGCACAAAAACAGACACATAGATCAATGGAACAGAGTCGAGAGCCCAGAAATGGACCCTCAACTCTATAGTCAACTCATCTTTGACAAAGCAGGAAAGAATGTCCAATGGAAAAAAGACAGTCTCTTCAACAAATGGTGTTGGGAAAATTGGACAGCCACATGCAGAAGAATGAAACTGGACCGTTTCCTTACACCACACAGAAAAATAGACTCCAAATGGTTGAAAGACCTAAACGTGAGACAGGAGTCCATCAAAATCCTAAAAGAGAACACAGGCAGCAACCTCTTCCACCTCAGCCGCAACAACTTCTTCCTAGAAACATCGCCACAGGCAAGGGAAGCAAGGGTAAAAATGAACTATTGGGATTTCATCAAGATAGAAAGTTTTTGTACAGCAAAAGAAATAGTCCAAAAGACAGGCGACAGAATGGGAGAAAATATTTGCAAATGACATATCAGATAAAGGGCTAGTATCCAAAATCTATAAAGAACTTATCCAACTCAACACCCAAACAACAAATAATCCAATCAAGAAATGGGCAGAACACATGAACAGACATTTCTCCAAAGAAGCCATCCAAATCGCCAACAGACACATGAAAAAGTACTCAACATCGCTTGGCCTCAGGGAAATCCAAATCAACACCTCGATGAGGTACCACCTCACACCAGTCAGAATGGCGAAAATTAACAAGTCAGGAAATGACAGATGTTGGCGGGGATGCGGAGAAAGGGGAACCCTCCTACACTGTTGGTGGGAATGCAAGCTGGTGCAACCACTCTGGAAAACAGTATGGAGGTTCCTCAAACAGTTGAAAATAGAGCTACCGTAAGACCCAGCAATTGCACTACTGGTAGCTGGCAGCATCTTCTTTAAAGACAGGGGTTTTCTTCATTGTTTTACAGCCTAAATGTATAAAACTTCGAGCGAGGTCTCCATTGCAATAGGGCTGAACATTTGGAGTTAAATCCTAAGATTTTCTGTACCTCTCAGCCGACTTTGGAGAGGCAAGACTGATGTTGTGGAGCACAGTTATTCTTGCTGTTTGCTCCTGGTCACGTTGATTGTGGCACTTGGTAGGGAAGAGGTACCAATTTGAAGATGAACACCAAATAGCTGAGAGCTACCTTCACCCTGAAGGCTTTTAACTACAATATAGGAAAGCTTGAGTTCCATCACTGCATACTAGCAGAGCCCATGTATGTGGCCTCTCAGAAGGTCCAAAGCTTTCAGATACTTATACACCTGTGAACTCCATCCCCAATATTCTTAAGGGTCACTCCTTAATCCACAATCTGTGTGTCCCCCTGGCACTTGTGTGGCTGTGACAATGAAGAGGACTAGCAGAGACAAAGTTGCAGGAGCAGAGCCACCAGGGGTGCAGCTGAGAACTTTGTCAGGACACGATACTCAAAGTCTCCTAAGTGGCCCTGCATACCACTTTGGTACCAACTCCCTTCTTGCCCAAGACTCCTTTTCCTCTACTTCCCACTCCCCAACCCCTGGTTTCTCTGTTTTCCTCCATCTCTGCAGAGCACAGAAGACATCTCCACAGAGATGCACCCCAGAGCTATCCTTGGGATGTATTATTCATCTCTAGTTCTTTAAATAGGGCCACGCACACCATAGCATCCAATCAATATTTGCCAAATAAGTGATGCTACATCTCTGTAGCTCCAGAACATGTTGTAAAGCAGAACATAAGTGGTAGTGTACACAGAAAAGAGACACAGCACATTTTAAAAATCAAATTAATATAATCTTCTGTAAGATGAGAGGAAAAGAAACATGATAAAAGAGTAAGCAGCACAATCATCCATGAAGAAGGGTGATGGGCCAAAACTCTGTTTTTACAATTAGGATCACTGTTGATACTTCTTTACACCTGCTGTTCACTGGGTGAGGGTGGAGTGATTTGGAGCAGACATTATAATGTAGGGAATGGAGAAATAATCTAAGCATGAGGAAGCCCAGGTCTTAAAAATTTTCACATTCAGTCACAGATCACCTTGTTTTTTATTTCCCTCCTTTTTGATTATGCTAATGATACATACTGAGAACCTAAAAGATCCCAACAGAGAAGATATTGAAGCCATTGTAGGAAGAACAAGGCTCCATTCTGAGTACAATTCATTCAATGCACACTTTTTTTTTTTTACTCAACAACTATTTTATGGCAGACCTTAGCTGAGGATAAAGCATTAAACAATGCTTTTGGTCCCAGTCCTCACATAAGGAACTATCTAGAATGAAGAGTAGAATTCAGGGATGCAAAAGAGGAGCTGTAAGGAGAGCAACCTAGAGGGAAAGCATTCCAGAAGGAACAGCATGAATAAAAGGGCTCAGTTTTCACGTGACTTAGTATGCAATCCCTCTCATTTGCTTTGTTTTCAAATAAGATGATTCATAAAACATCACTGGTACTTACGTTAGGGCTAAATGTATAGATCGTTTTTACAATTGAAAGGATTCCATAAAGACTGAAAAAAAAAAAAAGGTTTCATTTCTCCACTTATTCAATATAATCTCTCTCAGGATTCAATCTATCCTGGGTGAGACCAAGAACATAGCATTAAATGGCCTCATGATGTACTGTGGGCTTTTTAAATTAGGAAATACTTAATATTCCCTCAGTTTACCATGATTTGATAGCCTGGAAGACCAAAGTAAAGGAGATGGATAGAGTTAAACCAACTCTGCCTTAACTTGGGTCCCCAACTAAATTTTAAATTACTCTTTTAAGATTTTATTTATTTATTTATTTGAGAGAGAGAGAGCGAGCTCACAAGCAGGGGGAGAAGCAGAGGGAGAGGGAGAAGGAGGCTTCCTGCTGAGCAGGGAGCCTGATGCCAGGCTCAATCCCAGGACCCTAGGATCACGACCCCAGCTGAAGGCAGACACTTAAGGGACTGAGCCACCCAGGTGCCCCTAAATTACTCTTAAGTACGGAACTTGCCTTGAATCCCCTGTACTACATACCTAGTACAAGACAGATTTTAAAATGTTTGTTAAACAAAAGGATATATTCAATACATTTTAAAGAGATATCATGGTTTCTGAAATGCGTAAGAGTTTCTGTAAATGTCAGTCTCTCCCCTTTGTGGCCCAGCTGTGAGATGGTAATTATGGAATGAAAAAGTCTCTTTCTAAACTGTACATACAAAATAGAACTCAAGAGCTCTCCTAGCTACCCCATAGGACAGTTCTGGTGGATGTGACAAAATCTAGGAGTTTCATGCTATTCAGTTTCTGCACCAGCCTCTACTGTTGTATTCACATTAAGTAGTAACACCTGCACCACCACCCTCACACATGCGTGTGCACACACACACACAGGAGGGGCTGTACAATGGTTAGATCACAGGCTTGAGAGCCAGATTGACTATATTTGAATCATCACTTTGGTAGTTATTAATTTTATGGCTATAGACAAATTACTTAACATCTTCCTGCTTCATTTCTAATACATAAAATGAATATAAGGACCTACCTCAGAGTTGACTGTTTCCCCATATTTACTGAGAAGTAGGCAGCTAGCTGTCTGTATTTTCCCCCAAAAATCCTTCCACTGCCCTGAAAGACATGAGATCTCACATCCAAACCAATTCAAACCTTGAGCCTTCTGGTGATTTGTCTCTCTAAATATCAGTGACCTTTACACTTCATATATTTTGACAACCCACTTTAATGGCCACACCTTGAACCTTGTCATCTCCCAAATGACACCTCATACTTCACACTTTCAAACCACAGATTCTTACTCTTCTATATTTCTTATTTTCTCACTCTCATTACACTTCCCAGAAACCTTGAATTCACTCACTAATTCACTAAACAAAAATGTACTGAATACATTTTATGTCCCCATCATTGTTTCCTGGATTCTCCCATTGCCTTTCAACTTATAAGACCCCTGCTAGCCCATTTCCTTTTCTTCCCAACATAGGTTCTGTGGTTAATTACTTGAATTGTTTTCTCCCCTTAACCCTCAAATTCATGGAACACTTTTTTTTCAGTTTGAAGTCTGTTTCCTCAAAGGAAAGCATATATTAATTATTAATTTGTTAATTCTTAAGTTTCATCTTCCTAAAGGTTAAAGGAGTAAAATCAAAATTGTTTCACTAGATATCACACATTCCTGGAGGTTACAAGTTAATTTGTATTCTCACCTTATACCACATATCAAATAAATCTCAGATTATTTATAGAGTCCACTGTTTTTAAAAATCCAATTTTTTAAAAATTTTATTTTAGAGAGACAGTGAGAGAGAGAGAGAGCACAAGACGGGGTAGGGTCAGAGGGAGAAGCCTGACTCCCCACTGAGCAGGGAGCCCAATGTGGGACTTGATCCCAGGAGTCCAGGATCATGACCTGAGCCGAAGGCAGTCGCTTAACCAACTGAGCCACGCAGCACCCTAAAAATCCAATTATTATAACAAACTCAGGGGATATAGTCTCTATGAGCACTTCTTTTAAAACTGTAGAAGACTGACTTCAGATAAACAAGAGATAAATGGTAAGAACACTTACAAACAAAATGGTAATAGTTATCAAATGCAAATAACTAGACTACTAGCCGAAAACAAAACAAAACTATGGAGATTATGGTTGGAAAACAGAATGTAAATATTTTAAACTGAAACAACACAGAAATATTATAAATGACATTATACACATATATTAAAATATTCATGTATGCACATATATTAAACATTTTATACCTACATAAAATGTATGTTTTAATAAATAAGTTATATATGTAACTAATATATACTATTGTATAAGCTATATTTATTAGTTATAGTATTTATATGTTATATATAATAAATATACTACATACTATATACTATATCTAGTATATACTATAATATACTATATACATATAGTATATATACAACATATTAGACTATACACTATAGTCTATATATGTGCTACATACCATATATATATATACACACACTACATAGTATAGACTATATACTATGTATGGTCATATAATTACAGTATATATTATTTTTTAAAAACATACATTTTTAACTAAATAAGGGTAAACATAAAGGCAAATAATTTAGTAAGCAAAAATATAGTACTGGAGAGAAAGAAACTGCAGCAAGGAAGTGTAAATAAATCATGTACCTACTTATGGTAAGAAGTCAACACATTGCCAATGAAAGATAGATGAAATATTTTATATAAATTTATCGTACTTATAATTTCATGTTATAAAAAGACAATGACTAGAATAAAAACACAAACCTTTCCATTTTTTAGAACATACACACACAAATGCTTTTAAATTTCAACCCAGGGGCTCCTGGGTGGCTCAGTCGGTTAAGTGTCTGCCTTCAGCTCAGTTTATGATCCCAGGGTCCTGGGATGGAGCCCCACATTGGGCTCCCTGCTCAGCGGGGAGTCTGCTTCTCTCTCTGCCCCTCCCTCCCTCCTGCTCTGCTCTCTCTCGCTATCTCTCTCTCAAATAAATAAAATCTTTAAAGAAAAATAAATTTCAGCCCAGTAATTCCATTTCCAGCATATAAATGTGAGATTATTCATTTCAACACTATATTAGTAGAAGATTGGGAAACTATATGTCCACTAATAGGGGACAGGTTAAAGAACATACAGCCATACGATGGAATACTGTGTGTCCATCTTAATGGATAACAGAAGCAGCTCAATATGTACTGACATGGAAAGATATTCAAAATGCATCCTTGCATAAAAAACAAAGCACAGAATAATGCATGTAATATGCAATAACTCACATAAAAAACGAATGTATGTAATGTGTGTATGCATCTTGTACACATACAGGATCTAGAAAGATATTTACAAAAGAGATGAGTGATTAACTTGGAAAGGGAAACTCCTTGGTGGGAGACAGGAATCAAAGAGAATTCTTAATGCAAGGATGGTTCGATATTCACATATCAATCCATGTGATAAGCCACATTAACAAAATGAAGGATAAAAACCATACATCTCAATAGATGCAGAAAAAGCATTTGACAAAATTCAACATCCAGTCATGAATAAAAACTCTCAACAAAGTGGGCATAGAGAGGACATAATAAAGGCCAAACCCATAGCTAACATTATACTCAATGGTGATAAACTAAGAGCTTTTCCCCTAATATTAGGAAGAATATGAGGATGTCCACTCTCACCACTTTTATTCAACATACTACTAGAAGGCCTGGCATCTGCATTCAGGCAAGAAAAAGAAATAAAAGGCATCCAAATTGGAAAGGAAGAACTTTAAGTATCACTATTTGTAAAAGACATGATACTATATAGACAGAACCCTAAAGACTCCATCAAAAAACTATTAGATCTAATAAGTGAATTGAGTAAAGTTGCAGGATATAAAACTTCTATACACTAATACCAAAGTAGCAGAAAGAGAAATTTAAAAAACAACTCCATTTATAATTGCATCAAAAAGAATAAAATAACTAGACATAAACTTAACCAAAGAGGTAAAAGACCTGTACTCTGAAAACTATAAAACACACTGATGAAAGAAACTGAAGAGGACACAAACAAATGAAAAGACATACTATGCTCATGAATTGGAAAAATATTGTTAAAATGTCCACACTACCCAGAGCAATCTATAAATTCAATGCAATACCTATCGAAATACCAATAGTAGTTTTCACAAAACAAGAAGAAATAATCCTAAAATTGGGGTGGAATCACAAAGAAACCCGAATAGCCAAAACAATCTTTAGAAAGAAGAACGAAGCTGGAAGTATCACAGTCCCAGATTTAAAGATTTACTACAAAGCTATAATAAGGCAAATGAACATGGCACTGGCACAAAAATAGACACAAAGATCAATAGAACAGGATAGAAAGCCTAGAAATAAACCCATGCTTATATGGTCAAGTAATCTACAAAAAAGAAGCCAAGAATATACAAAAGGGAAAAGACAGTCTCTCCAATAAATGGTGTAGGAAAACTGGACCACTTTATTATACCTTACTCAAAAACAAAACAAAAACCTCAAAATCAATTAAAGACCCGAAAGTGAGACATGAAACCATAAAAATCCTAGAGGAAAACACAGGCAATAATCTCTTTGATATCAGCCTTACCAACATTTTTCTAGATATGTCTACTCAGGCAAGGGAAACAAAAGCAAAAATAAGCTATTGGGACTTCACCAAAATAAAAAACTTTGCACAGCAAAGGAGACTACTGACATAACAAAAAGGCAACCTACTGAATGGGAGAATATATTTGCAAATGACATACCTGGTAAGAGATTAATATCTAAAATACATAAAGAGTTTATACACAACTCAATACCCCAAAAAACCCTCCAAGTAACCCAATTAAAAATGGGCAGGAGACATGAAACAGACATTTCTCCAAAGAAGACATACAGATACCCAATAGACATAAAAATAGATGCTCAACGTCACTAATCATCAGGAAAATGCAAATCAAAACCACAGTGAGATAACACTTTACCACCTGCCAGAATGGCTAAAATCAAAAAGATAAGAATTAACAAATGTTGAGGGGCGCCTGGGTGGCTCAGTTGGTTAAGCGACTGCCTTCGGCTCAGGTCATGATCCTGGAGTCCCCGGATCGAGTACCACATCGGGCTCCCTGCTCAGCAGGGAGTCTGCTTCTCCCTCTGACCCTCTTCCCTCTCGTGCTCTCTATCTCTCATTTTCTCTCTCTCAAATACATAAATAAAATCTTTAAAAAAAAAAAAGAATTAACAAATGTTGGAAAGGATGTAGAGAATAAAGAACCTTCATGCACTGTTGGTGGGAATACAAACTGGTGCAGCCACTGGGGAAAACAGTATGGAGGTACATCAAAAAGTTAAAAATAGAATTATCATATAATCCAGTAGTTCTACTACTAGATATTTATGCAAAGAACACAAAAATACTAATTTAAAAAGATATATGCACCTCTATGTTTATGGCAGCATTATTTACAATTGCCAAATTATGGATATGATATGGATATGATAGATGAATGGATAAAGATGTGGGGGTGTGTATACACCTACATACTACACCTACATACACATATGTACATACACATATAGTGAAATATTACTCAACCATAATAAAGAATGAAATCATTTATAACAACATGGATGGATCTAGAGGGTATAACGCTAAGTGAAATAAGTCAGTCTGAAAAAGACAAATACCATATGATCTCATTCTTATGTGGAATTTAAGAAACAAAACAAAAGAACAAAGAAAAAGAGAGACAAAACAAAAAACAGACTCTTAACCATACAGAACAAACTGATGGTTATCAGAGGGGAGGTGGGTAAGGGGATGGGTGAAATTGGTGAAGGGGATTAAGAGTATACTTGTCATGCTGAACAGTGAATAATGTATAGAATCACTGAATCACTATATTGTACAACTGAAATATAACACTATATGTTAACTATACTGGAATTAAAATCTCTAAAAAACAAAACAAACATACACACACACACAAATTAAAAATAACCAAAGAGGTGAAAGACCTGTACTTTGAAAACTATGACAACAGTGATGGAAGAAATTGAAGATGACACAAAGAAACGGAAAGACATTCCATGCTCATGGATCAGAAAACCAATACCATTAAAATGTCTATACTACTCAAAGCAATCTACATAATTAATGCAATCCCTATCAAAATATCAACAGCATTTTTCACAGAGCTAGAACAAACAATTCTAAAATTTGTATGGAACCACAAAAGACCCCAAATAGCCAAAGCAATCTTGAAGAAGAAAAGCAAAGCTGGAAGCATCACAATTCTGGGCTTCAAGTTATATTACAAATCAAACTTAGTAAAAAAAAAAAAAAGAAAAAAGAAAGAGGGCGCCTGGGTGGCTCAGTCGTTGGGCGTCTGCCTTCGGCTCGGGTCGTGATCTCGGGGTCCTGGGATCGAGTCCCACATCGGGCTCCTTGCTCCGCAGGAAGCCTGCTTCTCCCTCTCCCACTCCCCCTGCTTGTGTTCCTGCTCTCGCTGTCTCTCTCTCTCTGTCAAATAAATAAATAAAATCTTTAAAAAAAAAAAAAAAAAAAAGAAAGAAAAAAGAAAAGAAAGCTATAGCAATCAAAACAGTATGGTACTGGCACAAAAAAAGACACATAGATCAATGGAACAGAATAGAAAGCCCAGAAATGAACCCACAACTATATGGTCAATTAATCTACAAAGCAGGAAAGACTATCCAATGGGAAAAGGACAGTCTCTTCAACAAATGGTGTTGGGGAAACTGGACAACAACATGCAAAAGAATGAAACTGGGCCACTTTCTTACACCATACACAAAAATAGACTCAAAATGAATGAAAGACCTAAGTGTGAGGGAGGGAACCATCAAAATCCTAGAGAACACAGGCAGTAACCTCTGACGTTGGTCATAGCAACTTCTTACTAGATATGTCCCCTGAAGCAAAAGAAATAAGAGCAAAAATAAACTGTTGGGATTTCATCAAGATAAAAAGCTTCTACACAGCGAAGGAAACAATCAACAAAACTAAAAGGCAACCTATGGAATGGGAGAAGATATTTACAAATGAAATATCTGATAAAGGGTTAGTATCCAAAATCAATAAAGAACTTATAAAATACCCCCCCAAAAAAGCCCAATAATTGTTAAAAATAAGAAGATATGAATAGACATTTTTCCAAAGAAGATATAAAGAAGGCCAACAGACACATAAAAAGATGCTCAACATCATTCACCATCAGGGAGATGCAAGTCAAAACCACAATCAGATACACCTCACACCAGTCAGAATGGCTAAAATCAACAACACAAGAAACAGCACGTGTTGGCGAGGATGCAGAGAAAGGGGAGCCCTTGTTCACTGTTGGTGAGAATGCAAACTGGTGCAGCTGCTCTGGAAAACAGTATGGAGGTTCCTCAAAAACTTAAAAATAGAACTAACCTATGATCCAGCAATTGCACTACAGGATATTTACCCAAAGGATACAAAAATACTGATTCGAAGGATACCCCAATGTTTACAGCAGCATTATCTACAATAGCCAAATTATGGAAAGAGCCCAAATGTCCATCTACTGATAAATGGATAAAGAAGATGTGTTATATATATAAATCGAATATTAGTCATAAAAAGGAATGAAATCTTGCCATTTGCAATGACGTGGATGGAGCTAGAGAGTATAATGCTAAGCGAAATAAGTCAGAAAAAGACATATACCATACGATTTCATTCACGTGCAAAAGTTAAGAAACAAAACAGATGAACTTGGGGAGGGGGGAAAGAGAGGCAAACTGGAAAATGCACTCTTAACTACAGAGAGCAAACGGAGGGTTGCTGGAGGGAGGTGGGAGGGGCGATGGGTTAAATGGGTGATGGGGATGAAGGAGTGCACTTGTGATGAGCGCTGGGTGATGTATGAAGAGATGAATCACTGAATTCTACACCTCAAACTATTATTACACTGTATGTTAACTAACGAATTTAAATAAAAACCTGAAAAAGGAAAAAGGAGAGAAGTTTCTTTGACACTGCATTCCCTTTTGTAACTTTTGAAATTTGAACCATGTTTATGTGATACCTATTCAAAAATTAGTAAATTTTTATAAAAGGATAACTTCATATTTCACTGTTAAAAATGTTTAGTTTTTTACTATGATTTTTCCTTTTATTCTATTAGGACTTAAAAATAGTGAAATATTTAATATTTACTTCTTTCAATTTAGTTATAACCATTTCTTAATCAAAACAAAATTTCTTAGCATATATTTTTATTTTTTATTAAAGATTTTACTTATCAATTTGACAGAGAGAGAGAGAGTGAGAGCAGGAACCAAGCAGGGGGAGTGGGAGAGGGAGAAGCAAGCTTCCCGCTGAGCAGAGAGCCCAATGTGGGGCTCGATCCCAGGACCCTGGGATCATGACCTGAGCTGAAAGCAGACGTTTAACGACTGAGCCACCCAGGCGCCCTTAGCATATATTTTTAAGTTAAATATTTTTTAATGAGTTTTAGCATCCTATAGAATAGTGGTTTAAGTAAAAATGGAATAATTGATGCATATGTTTTACCTTTAGCACTTTAATTATGGCAATTCCTGGACTGGACATTTGGTAGTAATATATGAATAAAGATACAAATCCATCATGAAGGTTAACAGAGACAGGCTCAGCCATGTACATACAATATGTCACATTCTTTACCATTTCAGTTTTGGTGTGGATAAGAGATGCCTACCTTTCTGCATCACAGTAGTACCTTCATTATGTTCTTACACCATGAAGTGCCCCTGGATCCAGCCAGTTTCATCAGCAGAGACTGAGCTAAGAATAAAGGGAATCATGGAGAAGGCAGACTAATTGATCCCACCCAAACCTTTCACCCATATGACATCACCACCAGTGGCACATACAGCAGACCTACCATCCTCCACCCTTGAGATACATACTGCTGGAGGTGAGGGACCACTTGGGATGCAGGGAAAGAATATGGCCGGAATTTCCCAGGGGCCAAGATGTCTTCCACAGCCCAGAAGGCAGGCACTTCAGGAAAGGTGAGACCAACAATGGCACCTACCTTGTCAGCTTCACTTTGTTCTGGGAGGGCCAGGTCTCTGTCTTTCCACCTCATCTACCCCAGCAAAGGGGTGTGGACTCTCTGAAGGGCAAGGAATCAAGGCTATGACAGAATGATCTTCACAGGCCCATGTGCGAATGTCACCTCTATGGTCCTCTGTGACCCTAAACAAAACTGTTCAACTGTGTCAGTACCTGCATGCTGGAGACCAAGAAGCATGAAGCCTCATCACATGCCCTATGACAGCCTGACCCACATGACCACCAATGACTTAGCCAAAAAGAGTAGAGCCTTTTAAGGTAAGCAAGCCTTCGAACCTAATGTGCAATTAGACAGGTAGCTTATTTTCCTTTATCAACTACCCCAATCATTTTAATTGACAGTAAGCCCTGCATTCTCAATGTCAAAATACCTATTGGTTATTAGCTTTGTTTTCCTAAAGGCCACACAGTTCTATCAGCTAACCTTCTTCACACAGCTTCTTTTTTGGTCCTTCAGGACTAGAGATGAATGACTCCCTGCTGTTGTGAGCACCAGAGTACTGCACCATCATTGTTGGTTTCCTTAAATCCCACCCTTTATTAATCCACCTGGGTTACCAAGTTTGAGTGTGTCATCTGTTTCCTGCTGGGCCTGAAACTGAGCCAGAGGAAACTTCACGTGCAAATTTACCAAAAAGGCATTCACAAAATTTAAAAAAAGACAATGTGGCTGATGATTAGTAGCCAAGGAGGAAAGTGATGGAAGGTAAGGCACAAAGGTGGTCAGGACCAGCCATATCATGAAGAATCTTTTGTAGGAGTTTGGATATTATATCAAGTAAAATGGAAAGATATCAAAGTGTTCCATGCAGAGAAACACTTTTTTAATTAATATGTATTTTATTAATACATACACATTGTCCAAAAAATCAAGTTGAGCTAACTATAGCATCGACCATACCAATTTCTACTACACTCTCCCTTCCCCAGATGCAGCTGCTTTGAAATATTTTAATTGCTTTAAACACTATTTACCACCATGCTTTCTAAATGTTGTGCTTATGTAGCTTGGTCAGCTACACAAATCTCAATTTTCTTGAACAAATGAGGGATTTAGTTTTCTGGGGTAAAAGAAGCCTGGAGGCAATGCAGGGCTGACACACACAGCACCTAATTTGCCTCCAAGGACCCATCTGAAACCCCTCTGTTTGCCTCCTCAGCATGTGGCTTTCTCATGCTTGTCACCTCAGTATCTCAAGAACGATGCTCCACATTCATCAGCTCAACTGTGGTCTAGGCAAGAAGAGGAAAGGCAGAGGGCAAGAGGTAAAGCCACGTTCCAGTTGCATCTGCCACTCAGTGATTTCTGGTCCTACATCACTGGGCAGGATAATGTAAAATGACCACCCTTACTGACAAGAAAGGCAGGGAAATATAACATTTTGCTAAGCATGCTGCCACTGTGTTCTATAAATAAGGGAGAGAGGAGAAAGGACCCTGCATTTGTCACCAGCAGTATTAAAACATTGCTATTTCTTGATGTTTCCATTTTCCATTTCATTCCATTCCATTATCAATTTCCAGGGTTGGTAGTAAAAGCTTCAGTTCTCTTATATCACACTTGCACCCCATTTGCCTTCACTATATTCTCCCAATATATCCTCAGTTGACCCTTGGACAACACAGGTCTGAAGAGCACAGGCCCACTGATGTGTGGATTTTTTTTCAATAAATATATGGAAAATTATTTGGAGGTTTGCGACAACTTGAAAAAACTCACAAACCACATAGCCCAGAAATACAGAAAAAAAAAATAAGAAAAAGTGTCATGAATTCATAAAACATATGTAGATACTAGTCTATTTTGTCATTTGTCACCATAAAATGTATACAAATTAAGTGAAAATTTATCAAAATTTATACACATAAACACAGACCCTACATACATGGCATCCCTCATAGTCAAAAGAAGTGTAAACAAAGATGCAGCATTAAATCATTAACTGTATAAAATTCACTGTAGTACATACTGCACTACTATCATAATTTTGGTAACTATCTCCTGTTGCTATTGCGGTAAGGTCAAGTGTTGTGAGTATCCATGTAAAATGCCCTAGGTTGGTAATCATCCCTGCGTGAACAGTTTCTCTCTCCAATAAGTTATGTATCATAGTAAAAAGTAATCTCTTGAGGTTCTCACATTTTTTATTGTGTCTTGTGCAATACCATAAACCTTGAATAACACCATGGGACTCGTACAAAGTGGCACTAGTGATTCTGGGAGTGCCCCCAAAAAGGAGAGAATAGTTGTGACATTATAAGGAAAAGTTGACTTGTTTGATATGTACCATAGTCTGCAGCTGTGATTTGCCCATCATTTGAAGATAAGTGAAGCCAGTGTAAAGACCACTGTAAAAAAAAAATAAAAGGAAATTTGCGAAGTTGTCGCTGCAGCTATGCCAGCAGGAGCAAAAACTGTATATTTTGCAAAATGCCTTTCTATCTCACAATGAAAATACAGCTTTTATGTGGGTGCAAGGATTGCTATAAGAAAGGCATAGCTACAGACTTAATGATTCAAGAAAGAAATGAAGTCATTATATGACAAAGCAAAAGGCAGGTGAAGGATCTAAAGCTGGGCAATTTAATGCCAGCAAAGGATAGTCTGGTAATTTGAGAGAGAAGTTTGACTTTAAAAATGTTAAGCTAACAGGAGAAGCAGCTTCACCTGACCAAGAGGCAACAGATGGGTTTCCAGACACTATTAAGAAAATCACTGAGAAAGGATTTCTGCCTGAACAGGTTTTTAATGCAGATGAAAGTGCTCTATTTGGGGGCGACGGGGGGTGCTGTGCCACAAAGGATATTTATGAGTAAGTGAGCATGAGGGTTTAACACAGAAAGGGATAGGTTAACTCTACCATTTTGTGCAAATGCAGTTGGGTTTGTGATCAGGACTGCCCTTGTCTATAAAGCTGCTAGCTTCTAACCCTTGAAAAAGATAAACACCAGTTGCCAGTCTTTTGGTTGTACATAAGGCCTGGACAGTGAGAACTCTTCTGGGTTGTTTCTATTGATGCTTTGTCCCTGAAGTCAGGAAGCAACCTGCCAGCGAGAGACTGACTTTTAAAGTTCTTCTGATATTGGGCAATGTTTCTGGCCATGCAGAACCCCTTGAGTTCAACATCAAAGGTGTCAAAGTGGTCTACCTTCCCCCAAATACTGAATTAGAATTCAGTCTCTAGATCAGGGAGTGAAAAAGGACCTTTAAAGCTCATTACACATGGTACTGTAGGGAAAAGATTATCAACACTATGGAAGAAACCCTGAAAATTACAACATCATGCAAGTCTGGAAGGATTACACCATTGAAAATGCCATGGTTTATAGAGAAAAGGCCTTGAAGGCCATCAAACTCAAAACGATACATTTCTGATAGAGAAAACTGTGTCCAGATGTTATGCATGACTTCAAAGGATTTAAGGCAGCCACTCAAGGAAATCATAAAAGAGATTGTGGATATGACAAAAAAAAAAATAAGATTAGGGGGTAAAGGGTTTCAAGATAATGGATTTGGAGAAATTCAAGACCTGACAGACACCTTACCAGTGGAATTCACAGAAGACGACCTGATGGAGATGAGTGCTTCTGAACCAGTGCCAGATAATGAGAAAGAAGGCATAGAAGAAACAGTGTCAGAAAAAAATTGATATCAGACAATCTGGCAGAAGGGTTCCACATCATTCAGGATTGCTTTTAACTTCTGTTAGGACATGGGCCCTACTATGATATGGGTACTGAAACTAAAGCAGATAGTGGAAGGACTGGTACTATGCAGAAACATTTCTGGAGAAATGAAAAAGCAAAAAGACAGAAATTATGATGTTTTTCCATGAAGTGTTTCCATATTTCTTTCCACCTCCACTACCCATTCTGCCTCTGCTACCCAAGACAGCAAGACCAACCCTTCCTTTTCCTCCTCAGCCTATTAAATTTGAAAATGATGAGGATGAAAACCTTTTTGATAATCTACTTCCACTTAATGAATAATCATGTCATATGGTTAATAAACTTATGTTACATATGTGTGAGTGCCTTTGTATGAAAATCTAATAACTGTACAGCAAGAACTCTAGATGTTTTTGTGTCATCCATAATCATCATCACCTAAGTATTCATCATGTAGAACATCATGTGTAAGACTTACATGGAAATGGGGCGCCTGGGTGGCTCAGTCGTTGGGCGTCTGCCTTTGGCTCAGGTCATGATCCCAGGGTCCTAGGATGGAGCCCCGCATCGGGCTCCCTGCTCGGCGGGAAGCCTGCTTCTCCCTCTCCCACTCCCCCTCCCACTCCCCCTGCTTGTGTTCCCTCTCTCGCTGTGTCTCTGTCAAATAAATAAATAAAATCTTAAAAAAAAAAAAAAGACTTACATGGAAATGGATAGCTTAACCTTACATAGGCATCAGGTGAGTGATATTTAATATAAAATTACTAATGTGTTAGTTTTCTGTTTTATAACTTTGCTTTCAAAGAATTACATCACAGTACAGTTTGCTTCTCTCTCATAATTAGAGAAACTGTGTTTCAGCCTGTCATCACAGGTAAGTGGGTTTTTGTTTTTTTTAATTTTTAGTTTTTACTTTTTTTAAAATTTTATTTGTGTTATGTTAGTCAACATTTTTAATTTAACAATGTTTCCAGTACAGTATTATGACTGTGACTATGGTTTAACATTTTTATAACAATTTATTCATTAATGGATAAATTAGGCTACAGTGAAGTAATTGTATCAAATTACACTAGGCTACCGTAAGGCAATCACATTGCTTGCTCTTCATTATCAGTGCATGAATCATTACACAAAATCATTACAATAATTACAAGAAATTCATAGTTTCTTTTTCACATTTTTTTCTTTTTTGATGTCTAGTGTTAGTAATAAATTCATATTTACAGTGTTTTGTATCATACAAGACAATATCGATATTGGTACTGACAGTTCATTTTGTAAACAGACAACATAAACTTATAGTTTCGATGCAGCACAGTATTGTAAATGTTTTTTCTCCTTATAATTTTCTTAAAAATATTTTTCTCTACCTCCCTTTATTGTAAAAATACAATAAATAATATATATAACATACAAAATATGTGTTAATTGACCATTTATGCTATCAGGAAGGCTTCTGGTCCACAGGTTATTAGTAGTTAAGCTCTGTGGGAGCCAAAAGTTTTATGCAGATCTTTGACTGTGTAGATCATTGGCACCCCAACCCCTGTGTTGTTTAAGGGTCAACTGTATGTACAAGAGCTTTTTAGTTAAATTAGTAGTGTATATATTGCAAATTCAATTTGCTATCTGTTGAGCCACATAGCATACCTTCCCTCCCCCCAAATCACAAATTTTTGGTTTTATTTGCTTTGTTTTCTATGTATTTATCTTTAATTTGACCACATCCTCCATCATATCTGTGAAAATTCTTCTAATTTTCTAAAATATCACTGACATCAGTGTTTCAAGTCTATCTTTATCCAGCAGAATTCTTCCCCAGAGCATTTTATACATCTATTCCAGTCAGAAATGGCTACTATCTGCTGGACAGGGTAACCAACCTGGGGAACCCAACCCCCTCCCCCTGCCACTTTCCTGTGTAGCACCTCCTCTCTCCTGAGTTTACTCATTTTGATCAAGCATATCTTCACAAAACTTTATAAGGGAAAAATTTTAATTTTCACTTCTTACCTATCCAAAAGTATTTTTATTCTACCATGGCACTTGTTGGATAGTTTGGCTGAGTCTAGAATTCTGGGTTGATAATGGTTTTCCTTCAAAATTTTAAAGTCCATTATTTTTCAGTTCTCTGTAACTGCAGAAAAGTTCAGTGCTGTTATAATTTATAAAAGCTATTATATCTGTTTCATCTTCTCATCTCTTCTCTTCAAATCATCTCTTTAGAGTGGTGTTATGATTGTATGATTTGAGGTGAGTAGGAGTAAAGATTTTTTCACTTATTGGCTGAACACACTATACATCCTTTCAAACTAGAGGCCCCTCCCCCCCAACTTGTGCTCTCTCTCTCTAAAAATAAAATAAAAATAAAAAGAGTGAGTTAAGGGAAATGTGTGACATCAAGTGTAATAACATTTGCATTATAGGCATCCCAAAGAGAAAAGAAAGAGGCAGACAATTTATCTGAAGAAATAATAGCCAAAAACTTCCCAAATCTGGGGAAGGAAATACATATCCAGGTCCAGGAAGCACAGAAAGCCCCTAACATGATGAACCCAAGGATGTCCGTACCAAGACACATAATAACTGAAATGGCAAAAAGTAATCATAAAGATAGAATTTTAAAAGCAGCAAAACAAAATGGTTACATGGAAGGAAAACCTCATAAGGCTATCAGATGATTTTTTAGCAGAAACTGTGTAGCCTTGAAGAGAGTAGCATGATATATTCCAAGTAGCATGATGTATTCAAAAGAAGTGCTGAAAGAAAAAATACAACCAAGACTACTCTACCTGACAAGATTATCATTCAGGATTGAAGGAGAGATAAAGAGTTTCCCAGACAAACAAACTTAAAGGAGTTCATCACCACTAAAGCAGCCTTGCAAAGAAATGTTAAAAGGAATTTTTCAAGTGGAGAAAAAAGCCCTAACTAGGAGAAAATTATGAAAGAAATTTCACAACTAAAAGCAAACACATAGTAAACATAGTATCTTAACCACTTATAAAGCCAGTATGGAGGTTAAAAAACAAAATTAGTAATATCAATTATATCTACAAAAAGTCAAGGGATACACATTTTTTTAAAAAATATATAAAATATAACATCATATACATAAAACAAAGAAGGGGAAGTAAAAATTTAGTGCTTTCAGAAGGTATTTGAACTTAACCATCATTTTAATATATACTGCAATACACATAGGGTGTTATATATGAACCTAACGGTAAATGTAAATCAAAGACCTATAATAAATACACACACACAAAAAAATAAAGGAACCCAAGCATAACACTAAAGAAAGCAGTCAAATCACAAAGAGAGCAAGAAAAAAGGAAGAGAACTACAAAAACAACCAGAAAACAATTAACAAAATAGCAATAAGTACATACCTATCAATAATTTCTTTATAAGCAAATGGACCAAATGCTCCAATCTAAAGAAATAGGCTGAATGAATGGGTTAAAAAAAAAAAAAAAAAGACCCATCTATATGCTGCCTACAAGAGACTCACTTCAGACCTAATGACACATACAGACTGCAAGTGAAGGGATGGAAAATATATTCCATGCAAATGGAAGCAAAAAATGGGAGAGAGGAGCAAAATTTATTTCAGACAAAATAGACTTTATTTACTTATTTACTGCGAGCACAAGGGTAGGGCAGAGGGAGAGAGAGAATCTTAAGTAGGCTCCATGCTTAGCATGGAGCCCAACACGGGGCTTGATCTCATGACCTGAGATCATGACCTGAGTTGAAATCAAGAGTCAGACACTTAACTGAGCCACCCAGGTGCTCCAGACAAAATGGACTTTAAAACAAAGACTGTAACAAGAGACAAAGAAGTGTACTACATAATGAAAAAGGGATCAATTACAAAAAGAGGATATAACTATTATAAATATCTATGGACCCAACATAACAGCAAATAAATACATAAGGAAATATTAAAAGACATAAAGAGAAAAAAATGACAATAATACAACAATAGTAGGGAATTTTAATACCCCATTTACATCAATGGATAGATCATCCAGACAGAAAATTAACAAGGAAACAGTGGCTTTGAACAACACATTAGACCAGATGAAGTTAAGGATATATACAGAACATTCTATCAAAAACAGCAAAATACACATTCTTTTCCAGGGCACATGAACTTCCTCCAGGAGATATCACACACAAAAAATAAAAAAAGAAAGTCTCAATAAATGTAAGATTGAAATCACATCAATAATATATTTTAATCACAATATGAAACTAGAAATCAATTACAAGGAAAATATTGGAAAAAAACCACAAACATGTGACAGCTACACAACATGCTATTAAACAATGAATGGGTCCACCAAAAAATCAAAGAGGAAATTAAAAAATACAACGAGGCAAATGAAAATTAAACACAATGATCCAAAATCTTAGGCACACAGCAAAAGCAGTTCTAACAGGGAAGTTTATAGCAATACAGACCTACATCAAGAAACAAGAAAAATCTCAAATAAGCAATCTAACTTTGCACCTAATGGAACTAGAAAAAGAAGAAGAAATAAAGCCCAAAGTTAGTAGAAGGAAGAAAATAATAAAGATTAGAGAAGAAATAAAGAAAAAAGAGACTGATAAAAAAAAAAATCTATGAAACCAAGAGCTGGTTACGTGAAAAGAGAAACAAAAGTGATAAACCTTTAGCTGGAGTCATCAACAAAAAAAGAGATGACTCAAATAAAATCAGAAATGAAGGAGGAGAAATAATAACTGACACCACAGAAATACAAAGAATTATAAGAAATTTCAGTGAAAAAATATATGGCAGCAAATTAGATAACCTAGAAGAAATGGATAAATTCCTGGAAACATACAATCCTCCAAACCTGAATCAGGAAGAAAGAGAAAATCTAAACAGGCCAATTACTAGTATCAAAATGGAATCAGTAGTCAAAAAACTTCCAACAAACAGAAGGGCAGAACAAGATGGACCTACAGGTGAATTCCACCAAACGTTTAAAAAACAGTTAATGCCTATTCTCAAACTATTCAAAAAAAAAAAAAAAAGGAGAGGAAGGAAAACTTTCAAATTCATTTGGTGAGGCCAGTATTACCCTGATATCAAAACCAAAAACACTACAAAACAACAAAACTACAGTCCAAAGCTCCTGATGAACATCGACGCAAAAATTCTCAACAAAATATTAGCAAATCAAATTCAACAATACATTTAAAAAATTATCCATCATGGGGGTGCCTGGGGGCCTCAGTTAAGCATCCAACTCTTGGTTTCAGCTCAGGTCATGATCTCACAGTCCTGGCTCCATACTCAGTGGGGAATCTGCTTCAGATTCTCTCTCCCTGCCCTTTTATCCCTCCCCTCCTCACTCACTCCCTCACTCACTCTCTCTCTCTCTCAAATAAACAAGTAAAATCTTTTTTATAAGAGATTTAGTTTTTGAGAAAGAAAAAGTGCATATGTGTACATGTGGTGGGGAGGGGCAGAGGGACAGAGAGAGAGAGAGAATCTTTCAAGCAGACTCCACACTGAGCATGGAACCTGACATGAGGCTCAATCCCAAGACCCTGAGATCACAACCTGAGCTGAAACCAAGTCTGCCACCCAGGCGCCCCAATAAATAAAATCTTTAAAAAAATTATCCATAATGATCAAGTTGGACTTATTCCAGGCATGCAAGGGTGGTTAAATATTTGCAAATAAATCAATGTGATACATCACCTTAACAAGAGGAAAGATAAAAAACCACGTGATCATCTCAACAGATGCAGAAAAAGCATCTGACCAAAAAATACAACATCCATTCATAATACAAAATCTCAACAAAGTAGGTTTAGAGGAAACATCATAAAGGACATATATGACAAACCCACAGCTAACATCATGATCAGTGGTGAAAATATGAAGAGTTTCCTCTAAGATCAGGAACAACACAAGGATGTCCACTATTGCCACTTTTATTCAACACACTACTGAAAGTCCTAGCCACGGCATCAGACAAGAAAAAGAAAAGGCATCCAAAATGGAAAGCAAAACTGTCACTATTTCCAGATGACATATTATATATAAAAAACCTTAAAAACCCCACCAAAAAACTATTAAAACTAATAAGTAAATTCAGTATAGTTACAGGATACAAAATCAATTACAGAAACCCAATGCATTTCTATACACTAGTAACTAAGTGGCAAAAAAGAGAAATTAAGAAAATAATCCATTTATAATTATACACACACAAAAAAATAAAATCTGAGGAATAAATTTAACCAAGGAGATGAAAGACTTATACTCTGAAAATACAAGACATTGATGAAAGAAATTGAAGATGACACAAATGGAAAAATATACCATGGTCACAGATTAGAACAATTAATATCACTAAAATATCCGTACTAACCCAAAGCAATCTACAGACTCAATGAAATTTCTATTAAAATACCAATAAGACTTTTCACAGAACTAAAATAACCCTAAAATTTGTATGGATCCACAAAAGGCCTTGAATAGCCAAAGAAATCTTGAGAAAG
The DNA here is from genome assembly GCF_037043125.1 of Eumetopias jubatus. Lineage (NCBI taxonomy): Eukaryota > Metazoa > Chordata > Mammalia > Carnivora > Otariidae > Eumetopias > Eumetopias jubatus. Next base: position 102,625,095 of record NW_028274819.1, read on the forward strand.
AACAACAAAGCTGAAGATATCACAATCCCAAATTTCAAGATATACTACAAAGCTGTTAAAATCAAAACAGTATGGTTGGCACAAAAATAGATCAATAGAACAGAAGAGAGAGTTCAGAAATAAACCCACAATTATATAGTCAATTAACCTATGACAAAGGAAGCAAGAATATACAGTGGAGAAAAGATCCTTTTAGTAAATGGTGTGGGTAAACTGGACAGCTACATGGAAAAGAATAAAAGTGAGCCACATTCTTACACCATACACAAAAATAAACTCAACATGAATTAAAGACCTAAATCTAAGGCCTGAAAACATAAAAGCATAAAACAAAACATAGGCGGTAATGTCTTGGATATCAGCCTTAGCAACATAATTTATGGATATGTCTCCTCAAGTAAGGGAAACAAAAGCAAAAATAAACTATTTGGACTACACCAAAATAAAAAGCTTTTGCACTGGAAAGGAAATCATCAATAAAACAAAAAGGCAAACTACCAGGGAGAAGATATTTACAAATAATATATCCAATAATGGATTAACATCCAAAATATATAAAGAACTTATACAACTCACCAAAAAAAAATCCAATTAAAACATGAACAGAGCCCCTGAATAGACATTTTTCCAAAGAAGACATACAGATGGCCAGTAGACAGATGAAAACATGCTCAATATCACTAATTACCAGGGAAATGCAAATCAAAGCCACAATGAGATAGCACCTCACACAACTGAGAATGCCTAGCATCAAAAAGACAAGAAATAAAAAATGTTGGAGAGGATGTAGAGAAAAGAGAACTCTCAAGCACTGTTGGTGGGAATGTAAACTGGTACAACTACTGTAGAAAACAGTACGGATTCCTCAAAAAATTAAAAATACAAATACCACATGATCTAGTAACTCCACTATGGGGTATTTAGCCAAAGGAAATGAAAACACTAATTTGCAAAGATATATTTTCACACCTTTGTTTATTGCAGCATTATTTGCAACAGCCAAGATATGGAAGCAACCCAAGTGTCCATCAACAGATAAATGGATAAAGAAGAGGTGGTGTATGTATACAGTGGAATGTTACTCAGCCATAAAAAACAATGAAATCTTGCCATTTGTGAAAACATGGATGGACCTAGAAGATATTATGCTAAGTGAGATAAGTCAAAGACAAATACCATATGTGCTCGCTTTGGCAGCACATACACTAAAGACAAATACCATATGATTCACTTATATGTGGAATCTAAAAAACGAATGAAAAAATGAAATATTTTTTATTTGTTGTTTTTAGTTTCACATTTTAATTTAAATTCCAGTTAGTTACATACAGTGTATTATTAGTTTCAGGTGTAGAATTTAGTGATTCATCACTTATAAACAACACCCAGTACTCATCACAAGTGTCCTCCTTAATGAAACAAGTTTTTAAACACAGAGAACAAACTACTGGTTGCCAGAGAGAGGTGATGGGGGGATTGGTGAAATATATAAAGCGGATTAAGAGGTACAAATTTATGCTTATATAATAACTCATGAGGATGAAAAGTACAGCATAGAAAATAAAGTCAATAATATAGTAACATGATGAGAGATGGTAATTAAACTTACTGTGTTGAACATTTCATAATCACAAAAGCACTATATTGTACAACTGAAACTAAGATTATGTATCAACTATACTTCAACAGAAAAAGATATTTAGTAGGCAAAATAAAATGAACTTGGTTAACGGAGAGTCAATAAGTTGGATCAATCAAGAATATACTACTAACTCCTACATATATGGTCAAATGATCTTTCACAAGGGTGCCAAGACTATTTAATGGGGAAAGGAAAGTCTTTTCAACAAATGGTGTTGAAAAAAACAGATATCCACATGCAAAAAGAATGAAGTTTGATCCTTACCTTACTTACACCATAGGAAAAAAATAACTCAAAATGCATCATAGTCCTAAACATAAGACCTAAAATAATTAAACTCTTAGAAGAAAATAGAGAAAGCCTTATAACATTGAATCTTGATGATGATTTTTTGGATATGACACCAAAAACATAGGCAACAAAAGCAAAAATAAGTAAATTTTGTCTACATCGAATTTTAAAACCTCTGTGCATCAGACACAATCAACAGGATGAAAAGGCAACTTAAGGAATGGGAGAAAACAATTACAAATCAAATATCTGATAAGAAGCCAATATCCAGAATACATAAAGAATTCCTACAAGTCAGCAATAACAAAAATCCAAATAATCTGATTTTAAAATGGGTAAAGGACTTAAAAAGGCGTTTCTCCAAAGAAGATATACAGATGTCAATGAGCATAAAAAAGATGTTTGATATCATTAATCATTAGAGAAATGTAAATCAAAACCACAATGAGATATCATTTCAGACCCATTAGGATGGATGTTATTTTAAAAAAACAAACAGAGGTGTGCCTGGATAGCTCAGTCAGTTCAGTATCCAACTTGGTTTCAGCTCAGGTCATGAGCTCATGGGTCGTGAGACTGAGCCCCACATTGGGCTCCATGCTCAGTGCAGAGTCTGCTTGAGGTTTTTCTCTCTCTGCCCCTCCCCCCACTCACGTGCTCTAAATAATCTTAAAAAAAAAAAAAGAAAATAACAAGTGTTCACAAGGATGTGGAGAAATTAGAACCCCTGTGTACTATTGATGAAAATGTATAATGGTGTAGCCATTAAAGAAGACAGTATGGCAGTTCCTCAAAAAAATAAAAATGGAATTACCATATGACTTAGCAATACCTCTTCTCGATATAAATCCAAAAGAATTGATAGCAAGGTCTCAAAAATATATTTGCATACCCACAGTCATAATAGCATTATTCACAATAGCCAAGAGGTGAAAGCAATTCAAATGTCAATTGACAGATAAATGGATAAACAAAATGTGATATATACATGCAGTGGGACGTTATTCAATCTTAAAAAGGAAGGAAATTCTGACACATGCTATAACATGTTTGAAACTTCAGGACATTATGCTAAGTAAAATAAGCTCATCATAAAAAGGCAAAAGTGCCTTATGATTTCATTTTATATGAGGTATCTAGAATAGTCAAACTCATCTAAACAGAAAGTGGAATGGTGGTTGCCAGAGGAAAAGGGGAATGAAGAGTTGTTATTTAATGCATACAGAGTTTCAGTTTTGAAAGATGAGAAAGTTCTGGAAATTGGTTGCACAACAATGTGAATATACTTAGCAATACTGAACTGTACACTTAAAAATGGTTAAAATGATAAATCTTATATGTATTTTACCACAATTTTTAAAAAGAACATACCTGTATTTCTCCTAATATAGACAAATATAATCTAAAATACATCTGTTACAAAATACTTAGATATTCTTGATGATTTGTAACAAACACCTTTTTTGCATGGATAATCTTACAAAGTCCCATGGAATTTCATACTATGTATAACCTGACAAGTCCCAAATCTACACATATAATGTGGGCAATTTCCTCTGAACTCTTCCAGACTGACATATCCAACTGCCAATGAACATCTCAATTTGAATGGCATAACATACATCTCAAGCTTAAGCCCTAAGTGTCCAAAACCAAATTCTTCATTTTCCTCCATAAATCTGTTCTATCCTGTTTTCCTCATCTCAATAAACAGCAATGCATTTCTTGCCAGTTATCCAGGCGTGAAAAATATGAAGTCTCCCACATATGCTTGACATTAATTCCACCATCAAATCCTATTTTCTTCACCTTCAAACAATATCTAGAATTTTATGACTTTTCACCACCTTCATTGTAACTGTGTGTACCCCATCATCAGCCCTCACCTACACTATTGCAATGGCATTCAATTTTTGCCTGCCTGTTTCCAATCTTGGGCACTATAGTCCATTTTTCAACTACATCCAGAAAAATCCATTTAAAATATAATAAATTAAATTGGGTCACATTCTTACATGTCACACCTTTGCTCAAAACACTCCAGTGATTTTTTTATCTACTCAGAGTATGAGCAAAAGATCTCATCCTGACTCACAAGGCCCTACATGTTCTTGCCTCTCATTACCTCTCTGGCTTCATATACTACCATCTTTGCCCCTTATTTATTACCTTCCAGTCTCACTACTTTCTTGGCTTTAACTCAACAGGATATAGGTTTTGGGGCCTGAAATCCCTGCATAAGCCTAAATCTCCAAAGGGGTAGACTGGAAAAAATATACCCACTGGTAATGAAAGATAACAAAGAAGCTTCTCAGTTTTGTCCTAATCTCTTGTAAAGAAGGTAAAATCTCACCTGTGTCCTGCCTTGATAAAGAAATTCTGATCTATACTATCTGTTCAATTCAGGAAACCCCAACCCAATGACAAAGAAAGTAAACAAGCAAGCTGGGAATAATTCCTTAAGGTAACTTAACAGAAACAAATGCAAACTCTTCCTGAATTCATACACTCAAAACAAACCACACAGGATTATCATAGGTAAATTCAACCAATCATAAAATCACAATCCAGAATTACATAAGACAACCATCCTACATAAGAATAGGAAGATATCTTGCAATTAGACCTCCAATAACTTCATGTGAGAGTTATCACTAAAGAATATAATTATTTAACGTTATTAAAGGCAGGGGAGGGGCTTAGATAGTGGTGGAGGAGGATCCTGAGCTCACCCTGTCCCACCTTCTCAACTATCATCTACAACCAAGTCAATAAACCAGAGGGTGATCTGAACACCAGCAGAACAAACTCCACAACTAAATAGAAGAAATTGAATCTGAAAGGTTAGGAAGGTCAGAAAGGTGGAACGAGACTGCCCACAGGAGGGAGGGAGCTGTGCACTCAGACAAGGCAGAGACACAGCCCTTGCACCAGGAGCTCACATGGGGAAGACTAATCCCCAGTTTGGCTTTAAAAAAAAATCAGACAGGCTGAATTCTGTGGGTTTGTAAAAACAGTGGGACTTGGAGCCCAGAGCTTTAAAAGTCAGCCGACTCAGCACTAGGTGAGCCAGGAGGGTGAGTGATAACTGGGTCTCTGCCCTTAAAAGGACAGCAGCCTGCACGAAGAGGCAACATAAAAACAGTTCACACAATGCCAGGGGGATATGGGAGACAGATCTGTTCATACTGATTTTGGAGTGTGCTGGGGAACTGTCTGAAAATGGGGGAGATGGGAGGTGACATTTTCCAAACCACCCCACTAGCATAAACACAGAGACACTGTGGGAGGAAGGACTGCACAGACACTTGCTCCCTAATCCACTAGCAATGCACCATGCCCACAAGTTCTCCTGATGACTTGCCTACTCCAATCCTGCTAGCCTCAGCCCTAGGCTCAGGGCAAATTTTGTTAAAGCCACCTGTGTGACCTGCTCACCAGCTGGGTGCACAGCTGTCACTGCGCACGATGCACATCCACTGCATCTCACCCAGCCATGTGCCCCCAGGCATGCTTGATGGAATGAAGAGCAGGATGAAAGAAGCAGAGGAACAAATTAGTGACCTAAAAGACAGAGTAATGGAAAGTAATCAAGCTGAACAAAAGAGAGAAAATAATTATGCAAAATGAAAATAAACTTAGGGAACTCTCTATCAAACATAATAATATTCATACTGTGGGAGTCCCAGAAGAAGAAGAAGAGAGAAAAGGGGGCAGAAAATTTATTTGAAGAAATAATAGCTGAAAACTTCCCTAATTTGGGGAAGGAAACAGATATCCACTACCTAACTTGCGTACACCACGCCCCACCCTCACCAAATGGGCCTGCCTCAGTCCCTCTGCTGTGGGTCCCCTCCCCTAGAAGACCAGTGCAAACTTTGCCAACACAAAGTTTCTTGACCTCCTGTGGAGGACACATGCATCTTGTTAAAACTGTACCCCCACCTATGGTCACTTTGCAGAGCAGCCCCAGCTGGCCCTGGTCTCTGCACATCCCCTGGGGAAGAGGACCAGCAAGCAGAGCTTACAGCACTACACCCATACACACATGCTTTCTGGAGAGGCCCCAGCCAGCATAGTCTCAGCAGCTGTGTCTCCTGTGGAAGAGCACCAGCGCAACCTTGTTAAAAGTGCACACATCACCCACTACTTTCAAGAGCAAGAGACGTGGCTGACTTTCCTAACACAAAGACACACAGAGGTAGGCAAAATGAGGACACAGAGAAATATGTCACAAATGAAAGAGCAGAACAAAAAATTACCAAGATATTTAAGTGAAATGGAGATCATATATATGCCTGATAGAGAAATTAAAGTAATGATCATAAAGATACTCACTGGACTTGAGAAGAGTGGATAATTCAGTGAGACCCTTAACACAAAGGTTAAAAAAAAAGAAGAGATGAAGAGATGAAGAACACAATAATTGAAATTAAAAATGCAGTTGATGGAATAGCAGACTAGAGGAAGCAGAGGAATAAATTAACGACCTAGAAGGCAGAGTAATGGAAAGGAATCAATCTGAGCAAGCAAGAAAAAAAATACAAAATGAGAACAGACTTAGGAAATTCAGCGACTCCATGAAGCATAACAACATTTGCATTATAGGGATCCCAGGAGAAGAAGAGAGAGAAAGGGAGCAGAAAATTTATTTAAAGAAATAATAGCTGAAAACTTCCCAGATCTGGAGAGGGAAATATATCCAGATCCAGAAGGCACAGAGAACCCCCCAAAAAATAAACCCAATGAGGTCCACACCAAGACACATAGTAATTAAAATGAAAAAGAGTAGTCATAAAGAACAATTTTAAAAGCAGCAAAAAAAAGGGGGGGAAAGTGACATACAAGAGAAACTCCATAAAGCTATCAGAAGATTTTTCAACAGAAATTTTGCAGGCCGGAGAGAGTGGCATAATATATTCAAAGTGCTGAAAGGCAAAAATCTGCCACCAAGAATACTCTGTCCAGAAAGGCTATCATTTAAAATAGAAAAGGAGATAAAGAGTCTCTCAGACAAAACTAAAGAAGTTCATGACCAATAAAACACCCCTACAAGAAATATTAAAGGAGACACTTTGAGTGGAAAGGAAAAAGTGTGAGAATCTGAAAAGTAAAAAACAAAAAAGCAATAAAAGTAAGTGTATCTGTAAAACTCAGTCAAGGGATTCACAAAATAAAAGGAGTAAAATATGACACCATATACCTAAAACATGAGGGGGAAATGAGTAAAGAATGGGTTCAAGTTTAAGAGACCTTCAACTTCATTTAGATGGCTATATGCATTAGATGTTATATACAAACCTACTGGTGACCACAAATCGAAAACCAGTAATAGATATGGAAAAATAAAGAGAAAGAAATCCAAGTTTATCACTAAAGACAACAAACCATGAAAGAAAGAGAAGACAGAATCAGAGAAAAGCTACAAAAATAACCACAAAACAAGTAACAAAATGGAAATCAATACCTATCTGTCAATAATTACTCTTAATATAAGTGGACTAAATGCTCCAACCAAAAGAAATAAGGTGACAGAGTGGATGTAAAAACAAGACCCATCTATAGGCTGCCTACAAGAAACTCATTTCAAACTTAAAGACACTTGCAGATTGAAAGTGAGGGGATGGAGAAACATTTATCATGCAAATGAATATCAAAAGAAGGCTGGGATAGCAATACTCAGAGCAGACAAAATAGACTTTGAAACAAAGACTGTAATAAGAGACAAAGAAAGGACTATATAATAACAAAGGGGACAATCCAACAAGAAGATATAACAATTATAAATATTTATGCATCCAACATGGGAGCACCTAAATACATAGAACAGTTAATAACAAGCATAAAGGAAATAACTGAAAGTAATACAGTAATAGTAGGGAACCTTAACACCCATTTACACCAATGCACAGATAATCCAAACAGAAAATCAATAAGGAACCAGTGGCTTTGAACGACACACTGGAACAGATGGATTTAACAGATATATTCGGAACATTCCATCCTAAAACATCAGAATACGTTTTCTTTTCAAGTGCACATGGAACATTCTCCAGAAGAGATCACATATTAGGCCACAAAACAAGTCTCAACAAATTCAAAAAGAATGAAATCATACCATGCATCTTTTCTGACCACAAGGCTATGAAACTAGAAATCAACCACAAGAAATAATCTGCAAAAACCATAAATACATAGAGGTTAAACAACATGCTACTAAACAATGAATGGGTCAACCAAGAAATGAAAGAAGGAATAAAATATTACATGGAAATAAATAAAAATGCAAACACAGTGGTACAAGCTTTGGGATGCAGCAAAAGTGGTTGAAAGTGGGAAGTTTATAGCAATAATGGCCAACCTCAAGAAGCAAGAAAAATCTCAAGTAAACCTACCTGTACACCTAAAGGAGCTAGGAAAAAGAAGATCAAACAAAACCCAAAACTAGTACAAGGAAGGAAATAATAAAGATTAAAGGAAACAGTCAACAAAACTAAAAGGCAACCTACGGAATGGGAGAAGATTTTTGCAAATAACATAACAGATAAAGGGCTGGTATCCAAAATCTATAAAGAACTTATCAAACTCAACATCCAAGAAACAAATAATCCAGTCAAGAAATGGGCAGAAGACATGAGCAGACATTTCTCCAAAGAAGTCATACAAATGGCCAACAGACACATGAAAAAATGTTCTACATCACTCGGCATCAGGGAAATATAAATCAAGACCACAATGAGATACCACCTCACACCAGTCAGAATGGATATAATTAACAAGTCAGGAAACAACAAACATTGGTGAGGTTGCAGAGAAAGGGGAATCCTTTTACACTGTTGGTGGGAATGCAAGCTGGTCCAGCCACTCTGGAAAACAGTATGGAGGTTCTTCAAGAAGTTAAAAATAGAGCTACCCTACAATCCAGCAATTACACTACTGGGTATTTACCCCAAAGATACAAAGGTTGTGATCCGAAAGGGCACCTGCACCCCAATGTTTATAGTAGTAATGTCCACAATAGCCAAACTGTTGAGGGAGCCCAGATGTCTATCAACAGATGAATGGATAAAGATATGGTAAATATATATAATCGAATATTACTCAGCCATCAGAAAGGATGAAATCTTACCATTTAAATCAACATGGAGGGGAACTGGAGGGTATTATGTTAAGCAAAATAAGTCAAAGACAGAGAAAGACAATTATCATATGGTTTCACTCATATGTGTATATGAGTGTGTATGTGTATATATATATATGAAATAGTGCAGAGGATCATAGGGGAAGGGAGGGAAAACTGAATGGGAAGAAATCAAAGAGGGAGACAAACCATGAGAGACTCTTAACTATAGGAAACAAACTGAGGAACTGAGGGTTGCTGGAAGGGTGGTTGGTGGGTGGATGGGGTAACTGGGTGATGGGCATTAAGGAGGGCACGTGATGTGATGAGCACTGGGTGTTATATGCAACTGATGAATTACTGAACTCTACATCTGAAACTAATGATGTACTATATGTTGGCTAAATGAATTTAAATTTTAAAAAAAAGATTAAAGCAAAAATAAATAGAAATTTTAAAAATAGAACAGATCAATGAAACGAGAAATTCATTCTTTAAAACATCAATAAAATTGATAAACCTCAAGCCAGACTCATCAAAAGAGAGAGAAGACTCAAATAAAATCACAAACGAAAGAGGAAAAATAACACCACAGAAACACAATTTTAAGAGAATATTATGAAAAATTATATGCCAACAAATTGGACAACATAGAATGGATAAATTTCTAGAAACACATAACCTACCAAAACTGAATAGAAAATTTGAACAGAATGATTACCAGCAATGAAACTGAATCAGTAATCAAACAACTTCCAACAAACAAAAGTCCAGGACCAGATGGCTTCACAGGCAAATTCTACAAAACATTTAAAGAGGAGTTAATACTATTCTTCTCAAACTATTCCAAAAAACAGAAAAGGAATGAAAACTTCCAAATTCATTCTATGAGGCCAGCATTACCCTGACACCAAAACCAGATAAAGACACCACTAAAAAAGAGAACTACAGACCAATATCTCTAATGTGTATGGATACAAAAATCCTCAAAAGTACTAGCAAACTGAATCCAACAATACATTAAAAAATCATTCACCACAATCAAGTGGGACTTATTCCTGGGATGCGAGTGTGGTTCAATATTCACAAATGAATCAACATGACACATCATATCAATAAAAGAAAGGGTAAGAACCACGTCATTGCAATGGACACAGAAAAAGCATTTGACGAAGTATAACATTCATTCATGATAAAAACCCTCAACAAAGTAGGTTTTGAGGAAACATACCTCAACATAATAGAGACCTATTTGAAAAACCAACAGCGAACATCATACTCAATAGGAAAAAAATTAAAGCTTTCCCCCTAAGGTCAAGAACAAGACAGGGTTGTCTCCTCTCACCACGTTTATTCAATATAGTACTGAAAGTCCTAGCCACAGCAATCAGACAACAAAAAGAAATAAAAGGTATCCAAATTGGTAAGGAAGAAGTAAAACTTTCACTCTTGGCAGATGACACGATATTTTTTATAGAAAACCCAAAAGACTCTCCCAAAATACTACTAGAACTGATAAATGAATTCAGTAAAGTCACAGGATACAAAATTGATGTACAGAAATATGTTGCATTTCTGTACCAATAATGAAGGAGAAAGAGAAATTAAGGAAACAATCTCATTTACAAATGCACCAAAAATAATAAAATACCTAGAAATAGACTTAACCAAAGAACTGCACTTTGAAAACTCTAAACACTGATGAAAGAAATTGAAGATGACCAAAGAAATGGAAACATTCCATGCTCAAGTAGCATTCTATATAAACTATATTCAAATTTAAAAAAATTTCAACTTCTGATACAAACAATATGGATTAATCTAAAAATCATTACGCTGAGGGGGAAAAAGTTAGACAAAAAAGAACACACACTGCATGACTTCATTTGTATGAAGTTCAAGCACCAACAAAATGACTCTGTTGATAGAAAACATAATTGTGATTGCTTGCGGGGTGGGGAGGGAGGGCTGGCTGGAAGGGAGCATGAGGAAACTCAAAGGATGGAAAAGTTCTGTACCTGGCTTGGTATGTTGCTTACACAGATTTTTTTAAAAATATTATTTATTTATTTATTTATTTATTTATTTATTTCAGAGAGAGCAAGCCAGTGAGCAGGGGAGGGGCAGCGGAGGGAGAGAGAGTCTAAAGCAGACTCCTCATTGAGCATGGAGCTCAATGCGGGGCTGGACCTCACAAACCTGAGATCACGAGGTGAGCAGAAAACCAACAGTCGGATCACTCAGGCATCCCTGGTTACACAGATTTGTCAAAACTCATTAAATTGTACAAGATATGCACATAAGATATGTGCATCTTATTGTTTGTAAAGTATATTCAATTTTTACAAAAGCTAAAAGCAATGCAATTAAACCCATAAAAACAAAATCTATAAATCAAAATTGATATGATGAGGGCAACTATATTCAGAAGTCTCACAGCCTTCAATATATTTATTTTTTAAAAAATGAAAATAAATTTGAAAAAATGTCAAAAAGAAAAGAAGCCTATGGGTTGAAGAGAAATAAATATAAAAGTAGATATTATTCAAAGATAAACAAATATAGATACAAATAAATCCTAGAGCTAATTTCTTTGAAAATATCAATAAATGATAAACTGTCTAGCAGATTTAAATAGAAAACACATTCAAATCATTAAAAGTGAGGATTAGACTTTATTCACAGATTATAATGGTGTAAGAAATTTTAATGCACCACTCTAAGCTACAAATTCTGAAAATACAGATGAAATGCACAATTTTCTAAGAACACATAAACTTCCAGAAACGACTTGAGAAAGTAGTCCATCTGGATACCAATAACTATGAAAGAAATAAAAATTTTTGCCTAGGGAATAACTCCAAATGCTGTACCATGTCTAAATAATTTAACTAGTGAATTCTAGCAGAGCTTCAGGGACAGATAACTCACATAAAACACTCATTTAAACTGTTCTGGAGCAAAGAGAAAGATGGCATGCTTCCCAGTTCCTTTTCCCAAACCAGCAATACTCTAATTCCAAAGTCCAACAAATAGAGCACAGAAAAAGGAAATCACAGGGCGCCTGGGTGGCTCAGTTGGTTAAGTGACTGCCTTTGGCTCAGGTCATGATCCTGGAGTCCCGGGATCGAGTCCCACATCAGGCTCCCTGCTCAGCAAGGAGTCTGCTTCTCCTTCTGACCCTCTTCCCTCTCGTGCTCTCATTCTAATAAATAAAATCTTAAAAAAAAAAAAAGGAAATCACAGACTAATCTCCCTATTAATATAAATAACATACTAATCCAGTAGCATGTTAAATATGACAATCACTTCAATACCTCAGAATATTGAAAAGTAATTATTTTAATAAGTACAAAGATAAAAAATAACTAAAATATGGGGCGCCTGGGTGGCTCAGTCATTAAGCGTCTGCTTTCAGCTCAGGTCATGATCCCAGGGTCCTGGGATCGAGCCCCGCATCGGGCTCCCTGCTCAGCGGGAAGCCTGCTTCTCCCTCCCCCACTCCCCCTGCTTGTGTTCCTGCTCTCACTGTGTCTCTCTCTGTCAAATAAATAAATAAAATCTTAAAAAAAAAATAACTAAAATAAATGCAGTATTAAAGTCAATACAAAAGTTTCCTGGTAATAGAATCAAACCTCTTTAATCCATTAGAGAATATTTCTTATATTTGATATTAATAATGAAATACTAAGGCCCATTCACATTAAATTCAAGAACAAGAGCAGCATGCTTATTGTCTTGCACTTTTCTGGAAGTTCTAACCAATTCAATAAAGGATAGAAGAATTTGTTCAAGTGATAACTTTTAGAAGCCTGGGGAGAAATTTCAGAGGATGCTTCTCTAAATAGAAAACCCAGGTAAATTAAATGAAAGGCACTAGTTAAGTAACTACATTAGAAATATACAAAATGAACAATTTTTTCTATATACCACAAGAAATCAGTTAAGAAATTTAATAGGGACAAAAGTGCCCCATTTTAAACAACCACCAGAAACCTAAAATGTCTACGAGACAGTTTAATAAAGAAATGTGAAACAGCTTATATGAAAACTACCAAACTTTACTGAGGACCAGAAAAGTTCTTTATTAGAATGTTTAGTATCATACACATGTTAATGAAAATACCAACAAAATGCCTAAGAAGTTAACACAATAATTCCAATGTTCATTTGAAAGAATAAACATGTTATAAATGGCAGAAATTATTTTTAAAGGATGGGTTATAAGTTAACAATAAAAGATGTATTTTTGTCAAATGTTAAAATGTACCATAAAGATACAGAAATAAAAATAAGAGTGTTGCAACAAGAATAAAGAAGCAATTACATATAATCATTTCCTCTATGATAAAAATGCCATCTGGAATCAAAAGAACCCCTCTCTAGGAAAGAGAAAAGTTATTCCCACTTAACAGAGGAGGAAACTGCGGATCAGATAGTAATTTGCTCAAAGTCACCCAGTTAGCACCCAGCTGGAAAACATTATTAACAGTGATTATTTCTTGAAGATGAGATTACAGATGATTATTTTTCTTTGTGATGATCCCTTTTAAGTTTTTTTGTTTGTTTGTTTTTATTTATGAGAGAAAGTGAGAGAGCATGAGTGGGGGTGCGGGGCAGAGGGAGAGGGAAAAGCAGACTCCCTGCTGAGCAGGGAGCTAGATGCGGGGCTTCATCCCAGGACCCTGGGACCATGACCTGAGCCAAAGGCAGACACTTAACCAACTGAGCCACCCAGGCGCCCCCTTTCTATAACAAATAGAAATAGTAAGGATAATATTTTGAAATAGTAAACTGATAGAAATTTCATTTCCCATATGTTGTGCTATTTTTGCCTAATCACCAGTATTCATCATTTTGGGGAGAAAAAGAAGAATTGCTCAGTTTTGATCTTCAAACCAGTATTCCAGCACACAGAAACAGAAAACTTGAAAGCTAGGTTTGGTTGTTTGGTTGGTTTGGTTTTTGAGGGGACAATACCCTCCAAAGGATATGTAATACCCTTCATATATCAAAGAGAGTCAAGTCTGGTCAACCTAATCAGTTTTACAAAATCTATAAAGTAGGCAAGAAAGAAGATAGGGGACTCCCACCACCTAGAGAGGAAAAGAATATAGCCCTTTACCCAATGGGAAAAGCAGCTGGGAGAGGGGAGGGAGAGAAGCCATTAAGGCAAGTCCTCAATTCTGCCCCCACAACTCCCACAGTCAAACTTTGGGGAAGGTGCAATAAAAATGCCTCAGATAGTTTGAGGTCATACCCATGGGGGGACTTGGATTTCACTTTCCATTTGTAACTATAATAAAAGAATGGCTTTGTAGGTATATTGTGCCAATGTACAACAGAGTGACAACAATGACATAGGTAAACACCACCAAGGGATAAGGGGAGGGGAGAGAGGGGCAATGACGCTGGGTCACATCAGGTCATCAGCGGGACATGACAGAGAACTTCCCCAGGAGCAACCATCATCCTGCATTTCCCTTGACTGGAAAACAGGCAAGGACAGCGGCAGATGCTCAGAGATGAGGTGGCATGAATCACACATCAATCAGAGCAGTGGGGACCAGCAGAGAAGGCTGTTTCTTAGGATAGAATTTCTCCTGCTACCAAGAGATCATGTAACCATCTCTCTGAGCCCGGATAGCACCCAGATAAACAGAAAGGGAGGGTGAGCAAGGGAGATAGGGCAGGAAGAGGAATCCTCCAACACTGTCCATTTAACAACAACAACAAAAGAAATGGGGAAGTAATCTGAATACCATTTTAAACTGGAAGAGACATTTGCTGGTGATGGGAAAATTGACTTTTGTTCCCTCAACAGCAAGAACAGTATTAATTCAGTCATAGAAAAATTAGAAAGGTACAGTGATCTGAGTTTTAGTTTATTGATTTTGCCCCCGCTATGTGTTTTTCCTAAGAATTATCTATTATGTGTTTAACCACTTGTGGCGTGCCAGGCACTGTGCTGAATGTTTTACACTCATATCATATTCTGTACAACAATCACAAGAGGCAGGTGGTGGCATAATCCTTGAACCACAGAAGAGCAAATAGCAATTTGAAAGATTAAGTAAATTTTACCAAGATTAGAGAACAAATAGGTGACAGAGAAAAGACCTGAGTCCAATGCCAGAACCTCTCACTCGAACCCTATGGAATACTACCTACGTGCTACTAGTATGCTCCCTCTTCAGATGTTTAAAGAAAGCAGTTAAATGACTAACCCAACCAGCAAGCAGCAGAGGTGGGGTGTGAGTCAAGTGGTCTGGCTCAAGATGTGCCAGTTTCTATTTCTTGAACAATGTTTAAGTATCTTAACATCTATTTATTAAAATTTTAAATCTTACTGTTGCTTGCTTAACTATGGAAAACATAGGGAATACGAAACTAGATTAGGATAGTGAGAAATGAAAAAAAGTTGTGGGGCGCCTGGGTGGCTCAGTCAGTTAAGCCTCTGCCTTCGACTCAGGTCATGATCTCAGGGTCCTGGGATCAGGCTGCATGGGCTCCTGGCTCAGCGGGGAGTCTGTTTCTCCCTCTGCCCCTCCCCCTGCTCATGCTCTGTCCCATATAAATAAATAAAATCTTTTAAAAAAATGGAAACTTAGTGAAACAGACAAGTTGTAAAAAGGAGTAAAATTATTGGTAGCTGAATGGGAACAGTGAGAAAACACAATCATTGTAACCTAGCAATGTGGGATTACAACTAATCCCCATGAATGGGTATGACTCAATGAATTGGTATGGAGTCCAAGAAATAATGCTGAGAAAACCTTGTGGATTTTACATGCTCAGAACTCATAAGAAAGTCATTACCTCTTACTGCAAAAAAAAAAAAAAAAAAAAAAACCTCCATAAATGACATACATGAAGAGTTGTGTGGGACAACCAAACTCTAGTGTACTCATATTCAAGAAACAATGGTAAAAGGCATGGGAATGACAGCTTGGACACTGTGACAGTATTTGGTGTGCACTATGAGGGGAAGGTACTTGGATCAGACCTCAGTAGTTGTATGTAATATTAGCTAAGGCAACTTGCACCTGCTTTAATAACAGGGATGCATAACTAAAGGAGCATATTTTGTTACGTAGGAAGGGAGGAAGGGAGAAAGAAAATATGTAAATATTCAAAATACAGCTAAAACTAAAGGAGAATGCTCCAAAATTCAAGTCATCAAGATGTGTAGATTCCTTTGCTTGTAAAGAGATTTCTGGGGAGTTATTTTCTGGAGCACTTTTATGAGTACTTCTGTTAACACCTGGACTTCACAGCTCTAGTTGCTTAACTTTGTGATTTGTTAAATCACAATTTTGACAAGGCCAGTGTCTTGAGTGTCCCAGGTCAGTTAACTGCCTTGTTTCAGAGCTAACGGGTGCACTCCTAATCTCAGTTAATGGTGAAGAGCCTTTATACTATTGTGTTTCATATTTGAATTTACACCAGGCTGTGGGCTACTTAAGAACAGGAAATATTTCATCACTGTATCCCCTGAACCTTGTATGGTTACAGTGGAGGCACTTGATAAATGGGTGAAGAGAAAGCAGGTATACAACCACCACTTGGTAAGGAGCACAAATTGAGAGATTAATGCATTTTTCAGCTGAAACCTATGCATGAATATACTTAACTCAGTCCCTGTGCTACATTCCTCCACGTGCCAAGGTTAGAGCAAAATATGGCTGATTCATCTGATACCTGCAAGTGTACAGGAAGGTCTAGAATGAGAGAATGGTGCTGAATATTGCTTATGAGGGGTGTTTGATTTATTAGAGAATTAAAAAATGAAACAAAAATTGAGATAAGCCCTCTGCTCCCACTGGTTAGTTACCCTTTGGAAGAGAGAGAAATTTCAGAAATTTGCAAACAGACTGAATTTAAAGCCATCAGTGACCCTTTGAAAGGAAAACTTATTTACCTCATGGAAGATTCTACACCTGTGTATTTGTTACTTCCCAGAAGTTTTAAAAGTACAGGTCTTCCTCGACTTATGATGGGGTTATGTCCCAATAAACCCACTGTAACTTGAAAATATCTTAAGTCAAAACTGCACTGAACACACTTAACCTACAGAATATCATAGCCTAGCCTACCTACCTCAACTTAAATGTGCTCAGACACTTATACATCGGCCTACACTTGGGCAAAATCATCTAACACAAAGCCTACAAGAGTGCTGAATATCTCATGTAAGTGATTGGATACTGTACTAAAAGTGAAAAACAAAACGGTTATATGGATGTAGAATGGTTGTGTCAATTGTTTACCCTCAAAATTGCGTGGATGACTGGGAGCTCTGGTGCACTGGTTCTACCCAGCATCCTAAGAGAATCATACCACACACTGCTAGCCTGGGATGAGATCAAAATTAAAAATCACAGTATGGTTTCTACCAAATGTGTATTGTTTTCATACCACTGTAAAGCCAAAAAACTAAAAGTTGAACCATCATTTTAAAATTCAACCTTAGGGATTGATCTCTTGATCTCAGGGTTGTGGGTTCGAGCCCCATGTCAGGTATGGAGATTACTAAAAAATAAAATCTTTTTTAAAAAATTCAACCTTAGGTTTTTTAATTTCTTTAAACAATCTTTCTATGCTCTTGATCTTATTTGGATTTTATCTACCTTTTTGACTTGTGAGTTTTTATTTTTTTTAAATTTCATTTCTGCTTTCACAAGAAATATTAAAAATATTCATCTTCTCAGCTACATGTGAAATAATGAGACTGGGCCACTTTCTCACACCATACACAAAAATAAACTCAAAATGAATTAAACACCTAAATGTGAGACCTGAAACCATAAAACTCCTAGATGAAAACACAGGCAGTAATTTCTTTGGCATCAGCCTTAGCAACATTTTTCTAGATATGTCTCCTCAGGAGAGGGAAACAAAAGCAAAAATGAACTATTGGGACTACACCAAAATAAAAAGCCTTTGCACAGCAAAGAAAACCATCAACAAAACAAAAAGGCAAACTACTGAATGGGAGAAAGTATTTGCAAATGATATATCCAAAAAGGGGTTAATATCCAAAATATATAAAGAGTGTATACTGCTCAATACCAAAAAAAAAAATTAAACAATTTGATTAAAAAATGGACAGAGGACCTGAATAGACATTTTTCCAAAGAAGACATACAGATGGCCAACAGACACATGAAAAGATGCTCAACGTCACTCATCATCAGGCAAATGCAAATCAAAACCACAATGAGGGGCAGCTGGGTGGCTCAGTCGGTTAAGCGTCTGCCTTCGGCTCAGGTCATGATCCCAGGGTCCTGGGATCAAGCCCCGCATTGGGCTCCCTGGTCAGCGGGAAGCCTGCTTCTCCCTCTGCCTCTGTGATTCCCCTGCTTGTGTTCTCTCTTGCTCTCTGACAAATAAACAAACAAAATCTTAAAAAAAAAAAAAAAAACACAATGAGCTATCACCTCACACTTGTCAGAATGCCTAATATCAAAAAGACAAGAAATTACAAGTATTGTCAAAAATGTAGAAAAAATGGAATTCTCATTCAGTGTTGGTGGGAATGTAAATTGGTGTAAACATTGGGGAAAACAGTACAGAGGTTCCTCAAAAAAATTAAAAACAGAAATACCATATGATCCAGGGGTGGCTGGGTGGCTCAGTCGGTGAAGCACCTGCCTTCCGCTCAAGTCATGATGTGCTGGGATTGAGCCCTGTGTCAGGCTCCCTGCTCAGTGGGGGAGCCTGCTTCTGCCTCTCCCTCTGCCCCTCCCCCTGCTCATTCTCTCTCTCTCTCTCTCTCTCTTTCACTCTTGCTCTCTCAAATAAATAAAACCTTAAAAAAGAATAAGAAGAAAAGAAATACCATATGATCCAGTAATTCTACTACTGGGTATTTACCCAAAGAAAATGAAAACACAAATTCAAAAAGATATATGCACCCCTATGTTTATTGCAGTATTATTTACAATAGCCAAGATATGGAGGCAACCTAAGTGTCCATCGACAGATGAATGGATAAAGATATGGTATACATACACACACACAAATATTATTAAGCCATCTAAAAGAATGAGCTCTTGCCATTTGTGACAACACAGATGGAACCCGAGGGTATTATTCTAAGTTAAATAAGTCATTGAGAAAAACCGATACCAGGATTTCACTTGTATGTGGAATCTAAAAAGCAAAACAAACAAAAAACAGGCTCTCAAATACAGAGAGCAAACTGGTGGTTGCCAGAGGGGAGGTGGGTGGAGGGATGAGCAAATAGATAAAGGCGATTAAGAGGGACAAATTTCCAATTATAAAGTCAGTCAGGGAGATAAAAGGTACAGCACAGGGAATATAATCAATAATATTTTAATAACATTGTGTGGTGACTACGCCTATTATGGTGAGCACTGAGTAATGTATAGAATTGGTGAATCACTATGTTGTACACCTGAAACTAATACAACAGTGCATGCCCATTTCAATAAAAAAATTAAAAATAAAATAAAAAGGTATTGTCCTCTTAATGTGTTCTAATAAAAAGTTCTGTTGTTGCAGTTTTTAGACAACAGTGATTTAATTTGACTACCTTAGCATGTGTTTTAAACCCTTACCAAAATTTGGGATGAGTTCCTTTTCTGTGAAATTTGTTAAGAAGTAAGATGGAAATTTCAGGACACCAATCAAAGATCTCTGTCCACTCTTTTCAAAGGCAACACTAGGCAATATTCAAATATTACATCACAGTTTTCAACCTCCTGCCACAGTGTGATACCTTTACCCCACCCCCACACTAAGCTAGAAACTCACTTGGTACCAAGGGTTAGACACCCAAGTTCTGTGGACACAACAGAACAAGGGTTGTGACTCCTTTTGCTCATCTGTGAGGAGAGAAATAAATAGTCTTTGGTGACCTGAACAATAACTCCAGAATATCATTTCAGGCAAGTTCAATGGGCAGAGTTTCCGTAGGCTAATTAAACATTAAAACAGCAAGCAAGCATAACTTCTAGAGATAGATTTCTCAAAGGAATCTAGCAAATGTTATGTATTCTCTTCCCATTGTAGTATCATTTTTCTCTCTGAAAAAGAGCATACTGTTAAGTGACCTAAAATTAAAACGTCACAATTTGATGATCCCTTTTCTATTTCATCATGGTAAGTACAGAGGGATACAGTAGTGGGACTTCAAGCCTATTAAGGATGTTTACTAAATATCTCCTAGAACATTAGAGTGAATACTTTGACCACTGGATAACTGGATTAATTAGAACCTTTCCAGTTGGTATTGACAAAAATCCACCTCCAGTCAGGTTTAGTGAGAAGGGGCATTATTACCTAACTGGTAAATACAGTTCAAATTCAAAATGACAGCTGGACCCACCACTCACATAGTGTCCCCAGAGCTCATCTCTCAACTTCTGGTCATGAGCCAGCTTTCTTTATCAAAGAAGCCCTCATCATGCAGCATGAAAGGCGGCTGATAAAAAATAAAATCTTTTTTAAAAAACTCAACCTTAGGTTTTTTAATTTCTTTAAACAATCTTTCTGTGCACAGACCCACGTTCACATCCTTCCAGCTGAGCAACCACAATAGGAGAAAGAAATTTTCCTCCCCTGAGATCCATGTATCTATCCCAGGAAGGGATCTCTGGGCCATGTGCCCATCCCTAAACCAGTCACTTAGCCTGAGCACAGGGTCATGTGTCCACAATCCACACAGCAGAAAGGCAGGGTGCCAGGCTGGAAAGGTTTACAGCCCGACAGCTTGCTGGGTGGAATAAGGGGGGACTGATTGCCTGAGAGGGATAGCTTTGGCAGATAGATCGCTCCTACAAACATTTCAAAGTGACAAGTATTATTTTTTTTTCCAAACAAAAAAAACCTCTATAAAAATGCTGTACAATCTTACTTATATGTGGAATCTTTAAAAAAAAAAAAATGCTCATAAATAAAGACCACAAACTGGTGGCTGCCAGAGGTGGGTGGTAGAAAGTAGGCAAATGGGTGAAGGGGGTCAAAAGGTACCAAATTTCAGTTATAAAAGAAGTCTTGGGGATGTAATGTACAGCATGGTGACTCTAGTTAATACTTTGTTGCATATTTGAAAGTTGCTAAGAGAGCAGATCTTAAAAGTTCTCAGCGTAAGAAAACAATTTATAACTATGTATGTGGACAAGTAACTAAACTTATTGCAGACATCAAGTCACAATACACACAAGTATCAAATCATTACATTGTCCACTGACACTAATAAAATGTTGTATGTCAAATATAACAATTTTAAAATGAATTCAAGAAAAGAAAATAATGCCACTTCTCTGGTCCCACCCCAGACACCGGGGGTGGGGCCCAGCAATCCATAGGGAAACCCTACAGGGGATTCTAACCCATGCCAGAGTTTGAGAACCACTGGCCTAGCTGATATTCCCACTTGAGTGAACAGATTTCTTTTCAGCCTTAGTTAAAGAATAATATGCCAGGATTGTAAAGTGTTTCCATAAAAAGCTAAATAGTAAACATCTTAGGCTTTGTGGGCCAAAAGGCAAACTCAAGGTTATATAAATATGTAATCCCTTAAAATGCAACCATTTAAAAATGTAAAAACCATTCCTGGCTGGTGGGCTGTACAAAAGTAGGTGGCAGGCCACATTTGCTGACCCCTGGTCAGTGGCTTAGGGTTAGGCAGACTTATTTTAAAAAGAAACAAAGAGAAAAGAACAGGGGGAAAAAAAGAGAGATGTACTTCTAGATGCAGAAAAAGACATTCACTTTCAGTGGAAAAGACATGGACTCCCATTTAACACTCTGAAGCATTTCTCAACGAAGGATAAATGCATCACCTGAGAAACCGATCCCGTAGCGGCAAATGACACAATCACCGCCATCACCCTTGGCCAGGACTTGAGACCCTTTCCTGTCAATGCTTTCGTTCACAGGCACAAAGAGCCATTGAATGTCTGACCCTGAGAAGTCCAGATACCAAAGTGAGATGGAAAACATTAACAATGTGCATATGGAAGGAGAGAGGTTGGGTGATTTCTGTGGCTCTATTAACTCACTTACCCCTTAAGGGAATGTTTTAAGATTCTCAGTGTGTGATCGATGCCTGGGATAAAATCACTGCATGTGACACTAAGAAAATCCACCCTCTCCAGATGGCGTGACATTGAAATGCTAACGTGATTTTGCTCAATTATAGGTACAGAAAACCACCAGGGGCCACTCTCCATAGATACCCACGTGGATAGCCCAATCTCCTACCTTTCCATCCATCTCTCTAGCCATTCCCTGTCAATATCTACTGCTGACTCTTCTTCCTCTTCCCACCAAAGTATATCCTGACATTGCTCATGTTTTGCTCTAGGCCTTTTTCCCTTCTCATCTATAGCCTCCCTTTGGGTGGTCCGTTCCCATTCAATTACCATCTTTCAAGTCCACAACTCTAGCATAGATCAGTCCAGTGCTACTGAGCTTTAAACTGCTGTGTCTCACTGCCTACTAAACAGTTACATGTGGTTGTGCCTGCGTCTAAAAATTAACTCTGCATTCCTACCCCTCAAGCCCAATGTGTATTATCTCAGGAAACGATACCACCATCCAGCCTGTTATTCAAATTTGAAACCTGGGAGTCATCCTTGATACCTCCCTGTCCTTCAACATCTCCTTTCACATTTAAGCAATCACAAAATCTTATTTTACCCCCTCACTATCTCAAAACCGGCCACTTCTCTATATGCCTCCTAGTCCAAACTACCTTCATTCTGTCCTTAAATACTACTGTAGCCACCTAACCACCCTACAACCATTCTTGGTCCCTCCCTCCACCGATCCATTTAAATCCAAATATAATCAATCTCTGCCTTCACAATTTTTCCAAACACTATAAAAAGCCCAGAGGGTCTCAAGGGGATGTGTTGGGACTAACTGCACCAGAGTCCTGGAGTGGATCTTGTTAAAAATGTTGCCTCTTGAGTTACATCAAACTCAAAGAATCAAAATCTCTAGGGATTGGCCCAAGGCACTAATTTCTAATCCCAAATCCTTACGATGGTTTACAGGACCTTCACAATCTGACCTCCTGCAGTTCCAGGCAAGGTTAGGGCATCTTATTCATGATTCTATCCCAAAGCACCCCGTACCCCTCCAGGAGCACTCATGTATTCAATGTCAGATTCCCTGCCAGAGAGTAAGTCCCAGGAGCGAAGACGCCATGCCTGCCATGGTTCCCATTTATCCCTCGTGCCCAGGATAGTGGGGCACAACATCTGTTTAATATTCATCAGCATTCAGAACCAAAGAGAATTTAATATAGATTTTCCTCACAGCATGGTTGGTTTAACATGACTGAAAATGTCTTCATTTGTTGATCAAGTGTACAGACCGAGAAAAGAAAGGGCTCAGATAACATTGATTGGAGTAATTAATTAGTGGCCTGAAGGAGAAAGTTTAATCTTCAAAATCAAAGTAATTATTTAGAGGTTGATAACAAGCTCTCCTCCAGTCTCCAGTGAGATCAAATGAACAGAAATAAGTTTTGGACTACATTCAAAGAGTTTCTGATCATATGTACTGTGTGGGTAAATACAAATCTAAAAAAAAAGAAAGAAAAGTTGAATTTTCTCTGGTATAAGAGACCTCTCTCCTCATCCCACTTTTGTTTGAGCATCTCCTTTAGAAAACTTGCAATCACATTCCTTCTCTGGCCTTTTGAAGTGTATGTAGATCTTTTCAAAAGCTAAATAAGCCTCTTGACAGTTTTATAACCCAAGAATGTCTTTCTCAAGGACCTAGCAGCCATCTCTTTAAAATGTAAACATAAAGGAAGATAGCACTTCTATCTCAGCCTCCATGAGAGTTTAACTTGGACATCTGACCCCAAATTGTAACTACCTACCTGTCACAGAGATTTGAGGAGTTTTATTATTCTTCTGAATAAAGAGAATTAGCAAACACAGATGTTGTCATGTCCTCTGACCTGAGGACTAGTTATAATTTATCTTGAGTACATGGAGGTGAGAGATTGTATCTGCCTGGCTATATGCAAGGGTGAGATTCTTTTCTGTCTTTTCTCTTTAGCTGATTGTCTGGGGTGCACATCAATTTTGCTTATATGCTTATACAATAATAAAAGTGTTTGTTCTTCCATCTTTGTGGAGAGGTTTTCTGGGTTGGCAGATTTTGTTTTCAATTTTATTTCCCCAACAATACCAATCACAAGCCAGACTGACCAAGTAAAGGTGGTGAATTCATATCCAAAAAATTGTTTACCAGTAGGAAAGACAAGCTGAAGCCACCGTGCATTTCATCAGGGCCCATACAATTGGAAGGCCCTACACAGCTGGGTTGGGAGTGGGAATACCCTGCCCTGAAAATACAGTCTTTCCCCTCGTAGGTTACTTCTGCCCACTGCACTCCTGTCTCCCCTGACTCCTCCATGTAAAACAAAAACAAAAACAAAAACAAAAACCCTCTGGCATATTTGGCATATTAGCAATGGAAAGCTCAGGCAGGACGTACTCATACCCAGACCACAAAGGGGCACGCATGCAGCCTGAGGAACTTAGTGAAGGCAAATTTACAAACATAAGTGAGGAAGTGGTTGGGATAAAAAGAATGAAATGTCCTAGAGGAAGTGACACTGGCAAAAACTTCCCATTAGATGAACTCTCTGCACACTAAGGAGGAAAGGATAAAATCCTGGAAACTGATCTAAACACAGAAAGGAGAATGACAAACAGAAAAGATGCTTATCCTAAGATTATGATGAGAAGGTGAGCCCTGTTGAAACTAATCTTTGTAAGTTTTTTACAATGAAATAACACTTTAATTTACAATGTTTCTAATGTTTTAAGTTACGGTGTACCATAAGTAAATATTAGTTTTACCATTTTTTTCACTTCCCAATACATTAATAACCAACAGTGAGAGCTGGTTAAAATGTTCAATGTTTTCACAAACAATTTTAAAGTTCACAGAACATTTGTAATCTCCCCACTGATGCTTAAGATTGCTTTGCATGGTTTTAGCTTGTGTGGTCTTGCACTATCGTGCAAAGCAAGGACTGCCTATATTTCTTATTCCTCATTAAACAAGTTAATACACGTGTCTAAAAGTGTCTGTCGCACAGTAAATGCTCAGTGTCACCTATTATTTCAAAGATATTACTTGCTGTTTTTCAGCTTTAATGCAAAAGTTTTGTTTGTTTGTTTTTAATGTCTCTACTTGCTGCTCCTGTTTCTCTCCTTCCACTCTCTTGAAACCATTCTTGTCAGGCTTTTGTCCATACCCCTCCACCGCAACTGCTCTTCTCAAAGTCACCACTTTTGAAGAGCTCAATCCAATGGTAAACTGTAAACCTTACTTACTATACTTCACAGCAGCATTTAATTCAATTAATCATAAAAGACCTTGTTTTCTAAACACCACACTCTCCTTGCTGGTTTCCTCCTGCCCTATAAACAGATCCTTTCCAATCTCTTTTTCTAGTAACCCTTCCCCCCACCCCTTATCCAAATATTAGAGTGCCACAGGGCAAAACCTTTGGATCTTATCTCCCTCTCTCTCCCAGCCTCTCTCTCTCTCCTCTCCCACCACACTGTTCTCACACACACACATAGATCCTGTATCAAAGCCATCAGCATATTGTCAACCTAGTACCTTCTAGTCATTAGAATTATCCCCATTTTAGAGATGAGGAAACTGAGCCACAGAAAAAGTTATGTGACTTTTCAAGGGTCACACAAATGATTTGGGACAGAACTGGGATCTGTGCCTAGGTAGGCTAACTTTAGAGATTTAAAGTGGCAAATTTCCTCAATTCGGTCAAGGTTTCCAAAAAATAGTTAGGTTTAATTTCAACACTACTTTTCATAAAGACAAAAAATAAACAATTTCTAAGTATCTTCCAAATAGACAATTCAATTAAGTAAAGGTACACCTAATATAAAACATAACATTATAAACCAAAACATAGTTTTTTTAGGTTTTATTTTTTTGAGAGAGAGAGAGAGAGAGAGTGCATATGCATTTGCACACATACATGGGGTGGGGGGGGGGAGCGGAGTTTCCAGAGGGAGAAGGAAGAGAAGCAGACTCCCTGCTGAGCATAGAGCCCCAGGAGGGAGAGCTCAATCTCAAGACCCTGAGATCACCACCTGAGCTGAAATCAAGTCACACCCTTAACTGAGCCAACCAGGTGTCCACCAAAACAGAACTTTAACAGTTTATAAGAAAATTTCCCACTCAGTTTATAATCTGTTTCTATGTATAATTTTTTTTAATTGGGATACTTTTTTCTGTTTGTCCTTTTTTTTTTTAACCTAACGTGTATCCTAACATTTTATCCATTATAATAGAGTACCCTTATTAAAATTACACTTCAATTTTTTGGAAAATTGAGGACTAGAAGGAAATTTGCCATTTTAAAACTGAAAGCAATTTTCCTATTTCTTTAGAAATAGAGGGTTGAATTCACTGCGGGGAAAGAAAAATAATTTTTCAGGCGCTTGGGTGGCTCAGTCAGTTAAGCGTCTGCCTTCAGTTCAGGTCATGATCCCAAGGTCCTAAGATCGAGTCCCACATCAGGCTCCCTGTTCAGCAGGGATTCTGCTTCTCACTCTGCTCCCCCCACCCCACTCGTGTGTGCTCTCTCTCTCTCTCTCTCTCTCTCTTTTGCATGCGTGCAAAAATAAATAAATAAAATCTTAAAAAGAAAAAGAATTTCCCTTTACCCTTCTAGGTTCTTGGCTGAGATAACCACTCCCCACACAATAAAAAGAAAGAATAACAAGAGAAAAAAACTATTTTAATTAGGTATGTGTGAGAGCCCCACAAAGAAGTACAAAAGGCAACCAAGTAATTGTGGCTTATATATCATCCTGAGCTAAGAATAGGGGTAAGCATCTGAGACTTCAAAGGCAAGGGAAGGTAACTCATAAGAATGTGAAAAGAGGAAATGCACAGTAAACAAAATTAGCCCTGCCAGGCAGGTAAATCTCTCAGATTAAAGAGTGATCTCCAGCAATAGTCCCCCCTCCTGGTACAGGCCCCCCTTTCTAATGCCAATTTCCCTTACAAAAGAGTAACTTCTCTCTGTTATCAGAGTTACTTGGGTGTCTGCAGTTTCTCAAAATAATCAGCTCAAAATATTCCTTATACCAAAGACACATGTTTTGGTGTGTCTGCTACCCTTCATCACCTTTAACACACCAACTGGGCAAAAATACTCTTTGGTTCTGCAAAGAGGCAAAGATCCTATTCTGAAAAAAGAATAGATCAGGATGGAGGCAAGAAAACTGGATATACTATATCTAATCTAACTCAATCACCATCCCCAGATTGACGTGAGGAAAGCAGTATTTTGAGAGATCCTGAGAAAAATCATGATGCCTTTCATCATTAAATACTATTTCTTTTCTAAGAGAAAGAGATCACATGCATGGATGATTATTGCACGTTGTTCTTCCATCATAGCAATGCCTGTGTGCCTCTTTCCCAAATGATATTCTACACTTAAATATGAGGAAAAATACCACCTCAAAATCACTTACTCAAAAATTTCTTTGAAGACGGTACTGGAATTTTTTAGAAAAGTTGTTTTGTTTTGAAGTATTTCCTCATTTCCCAAGAAAGGAAAACCAATTATGATAAGATGACACCTTGGATCCATTATGTCTGTCTTGAGTACAAAAAAGTTTTTATTTGCTTCACTTGAGTGGGCTGCCCTTAGAAAGTTGCTTCTAGCCAATTCCTGTATATAAAGTGCCACCACTATTTAGAAGGCCCAGAACAATTAAGAAGTTCCAAGGAGCTCCAAAAGTGAAGGGATAGAAAAAGGTATTCCATGCAAATGGAAAAGAAAAAAAAGCCAGGATTGCAATATATTTATCAGACAAAATAGACTTTAAAACAAAGACTGTAATAAGAGACAAAAGAAAAGGCATTACATGATGATGAAGAAATCAATCCAACAAGAGAATATAATGATTGTAAATAACTATGCACACAAAACTGGAGCACTTAAATACATAAAGCAAATATTAACAGAGAGGGAGAAACTGACAGTAATATAATACCACCAGATAACCTTAGCATACCACTTAAATCAATGGATAGATCATCCAGGCAGATAATCAATAAAGAAACATCGTCTTTGAAGGACAAATTAGACCAAATGAACTTAACCAGATATATACAGAACATTTCATCCAAAGCAGCAGAATCCATATTCTTTTCAGATGTGCATGGAACATTCTCCAGGATAGATCATGTTAGACTACAAAACAAGTTTCAATAAATTTAAGAAGACTGAAATCATATCAAGCATTTTCCTACCAAAATAACATGAAGCTAGAAATCAATTATATGAATAAAACTGGAAAAAACACAAACACATGGAGGCTAGACAACATGTTACTTAACAACCAATGGGTCAATGAAGAAATCAATGAGGAAATCAAAAAATACCAAGAAACAAATGAAAATGAAGACACAATGTCTAAAATATTTGGGGAGAAGCAAAAGCAGTGGTAAGAGGTTTTATAGTAATACCTGCCTACCTCAAGAAACAAGAAAAGTCTCAAATAAAAAATCTAACTTTACACCTAAAGGAACAAGAAAAAGAACAAACAATGCCCAAAGTTGGTAGAAGGAAAGAAATAACAAAGATCAAAGTGAAAAAAAAATGAAATAGAGACAAAAGCAATAGAAAAGATCAATAAAATCAAGAGCTGGTTCTTTCAAAAGAGAAACAAAATTGAGAAACCTTTAGCCAAATGCATCAAGGAAAAAAAGAGAAAAGGGGCACCTGAGTGGCTCAGTAGGCTGAGTGTCCAACTCTTGGTTTCAGCTCAGTTCATGATCTCATGGGTTGTGGGATCAAGCCGCAAGTGGGGCTCCACACTCGGCAGGGAGTCTGCTTGAGATTCTCTCCCTCTCCCCTTGTCCCTCCCCCCCATCATGCATGCACGTACTCTCTTTAAAATAAATAAATCTTTAAAAAAAAAAAGAAAAAAACGAGAGACCTAAATAAATCACATCAGAGAGGGGAGAGAAGTAACAACCAACATCACAGAAATACAAATACAAAGATTATAAGCCACTACCTCAAAAAAATTATATACCAAAAAATTAGGCAAAATAGAAGAAATGGACTAATTTCTATAAACATAAAATCTTCCAAAACTGCATCAGGAAGAAATAGAAAATCTGAACAGACCAAGTACTGGTAATGAAATTGAATGAGTAATCACAAACTCCCAACAAACAAAAGTCCAGAACAAGATTAATTCCCAGGTAAATACTACCAAACATTTAAAGAAGAGTTAATACCTACTTTCCACAAATTATCCCAAAAAAACTAAACAGGAAGGAGAGCTTCCAAATACATTGTACAAGGCCAACATTACCCTAACACAAAAACCAAAACACAAGGGAGAAAAAAAAAGAAGCTACAAGCCAATATCCCTGATGAGCACAGATGCAAAAATCCTCACCAAAATATCAGCAAACCATATTCAAAAATACATGAAAAGGATCATTCACCATGATAAAGTGGAATGCAGGATGGCTCAGATCCTGCAATGTGATACACCACATTAACAAAATGATAGATAGGGGTGCCTGGGTGGCTCAGTTAGTTTAGTGTCTGACTCTAAATTTCAGTTCAGGTCATGATCTCAGAGTCATGAGATTGAGCCCCACATCCGGCTCTGCGCTCAGCAGGGAGCTTGCTTGAGATTCTCTCTCTCCCCCTCCCCCCAAACTCACATGCTCTCTCTCTCTCCCTTTTGCTCTCTAAAAAAATAAAATGAGCAAAGAATCTGAATAGATATTTTTTCAAAGAAGACATCCAGATGGCCAAGAGACACATGAAACCATGCTGAACATCACTACTCATCAAGAAATGCAAATCAAAACCACCATGGGTTATCACCTTATACCTGTTAGAATGGCTAATATCAAAAAGAAACAAGGGTTGGCTAGGATGCAGAGAAAAGAAAATCTTCATACAGTGTTGGTGGGAATGTAAATTGGTACAGCTACTCTGGAAAACAGTATGGAGGTTCCTCAAAAATTAAAAATAGAAATATCATACAATCCAATAATTCCACTACCGGTTATTTACCCAAAGAAAATGAAAATGCCAGTTTGAAAAGATATATGCACCTCTGTGTTTACTGAAGCAGTATTTCTAATAGTGAAGATATGTATGTAACCCAAGTGTCTATCGATCAATAGAATAAAGATGTGTATGTGTATGTATACACACACACACACACACACATATATATATATATATAAAACTGGAATATAATTGAGTCTTAAAAAAGAATGAGATCTTGCCAGCGTGACAACATGGATGGAGGGTATAATGCTAAATGAAACAAATCCGAGAAAGACAAATACCGTATGATTTCACTCATATGTGGAATTTTAAAAACAAAAGCAGAAACTGACATAAATCCAGAGAACTGGTTGTTGTCAGAGGGGAAGGGTTAGGGGAATGGGCAGAACGGGGGAAGGGGAGGAGGAGGAACAGGCTTCCAGATATGGAATAAGTCATGCAGGAGACAAGGTACAGCACGGGGAACATAGCCAATGGCACTATATACATTGTATGGCAACAGATGGTAGCTACAGTTGTGCGGAGCATATTTTAGCATATAGAGTTGTCCAGTCACTCTATGTTGTACACCTGAAACTAATGTAGCATTGTATGGCAACTATATTTCAATGTAAACAAAACAAAACAAAAGGAAGAATAAAGAGTCCCTCCTTTGGGAGTGGACTAGATATGGTCACCACATACAACTCTGCAATTTGTGAAATGCCAATAGTTGGTTCTTACAAGTGCTCGCTTTCTGTCCTACAGCCTGCCCTCACCTCTAAGCTCACCCCTCACAATTAAGGGCTATTAGCAGGGCTTTCCCATAACTTTCTTTTTGTTTGTTTGTGTGTGTGTGTGTAATTCTGATGGTTTTTTAAAGAGCAATATTGCAGGCCAGTTCTAATGTTTTCTTTCAACATCACTCCTCCTGTATCTCCTGTGTTACAGTTAGTAGATGATCTTTAGTATGTGGCATGTGGATGGCTTTCTTCCCAATATCCAGGGCCCATTTAAGATCTGTCCTATCATGGGGAGTCATTTTAAGTCAGTTCAAAGCATGTGGAAAAGCCTGTACTGAGGCTTACATATTTCCTAGACTTTTCTTCTACATAGATAATCCTTAAAAATAGCCTGCTTTTTAGAAAAGATTTACCTTTTTTGAGTCAAAAATATGGAATAGATTGGATTTTAGTACAAAAACAATGTGCTTAGAAACTCTTGGTAGGAACTAAAACATGTTTTTTGAAAAAGAAAAAACCTATTTTTTTTTAACTACCATGACATAAAAATACTAGCAGTTCACAGATTTATTAATGTTAAATTTCCAAAGCCCTGACCTTTGACAAATGTCAATGTTATTCTCTCACTATAGACAGAAGAGATGTTTTACCTTGGATTGCTTAAGTGTGCACAGTATATTTATGAAGTCACTTAAAAGATAAACTTTTGTCAAGGAGTCAGAAGGTTATATTATCTTGACATGTTTAAATGTGGGGTCACTATATTGCAAAGTTATCTATTATCTGGAAGCTGTCTGAATAGATGTGATATTCACTGACTTATGGAACTGGCAAAAATCAGAGCTCACATACTTCAACCTCCAACTCGATTCTGCAATCCAGGCTATATTCATTATCTGCCAAATGATCATCTTCTCTCTGCAATAAAAGAAGACCAAACACTCTAGATGAAAGAAGGAAAAGGTGGGGATATTTGTTCCTTAAAAAGATGAAGAAAAGAAGAGTAAGTCGAAATTAAAATACCAAATTGAGGGGGAAATTTTCAACAAGGGATAATATCACCCTTAATATATAAACAGGTCTTAAAAATTTTTAAAAACATTGTTTCCACAGTACAAAATTAGTAGACAACATGAACTCACATAGAATGACAACTGGATAAAACTGGATAAAAAAAGTTAAATTTTACTTATATAACTAGAAACACACACGTGCGTGTGTGCATGTGCGCACGTACACACACACACACACACACACACACACACACACACACACACACACACACACACACACACACACCCAAGGGACAAGGAAATGGGCTGAGCGTGTTCTAAATTAACACTAGGGGCACTTGGGTGGCTCAGTCGTTAAGCATCTGCCTTCGGGCTCCCTGATCCGCGGGAAGCCTGCTTCTCCCTCTCCCACTCCCCCTGCTTGTGTTCCCTCTCTCGCTGTGTCAAATAAATAAAATCTTCAAAAAAAAAAATTAACACTAAACAATACATATAAATAGAAAAAATCACAGCCTATCCTGCAATATTATTGTGGCTACAGGACTAAGAAACTTCAGATTATCAAAAATAGAAATATTAAAGTCAAGGCCATTATGGGGAAAGAGAGAACGGTGTAGAGAGTTTCAGGATTGCAATACCAAGATTATTTTCACTGCAGGAGTTTCAATAAAGGTATTTTTATTCATCTAAGTACATATTGTTATTTCAAGCTACAAAATAACAAACTTATTCAATGTCTCAAAAAAAATAAATTAAAAAAACACTACCTCCACAGAGACTGTTTTCTGAGTATAATGCAACACTATTATAAAACAGAGGAAGGGGGATTGAGCAATCTTATGTACCTGAAAACTATAATATAGTCTACTAAATAATATTTGTTTTAAGGAGAAAATTAGGGAATTTTAAAAAAGACTTCAACCTAAATAAAAGCACTACATGAAAAACTCATGAGATACAGCTACAACTATATTTAGAAGGAAACATTTTAATAATAAAAAAAAATATGCCATGCATTTGTTGAAAAGTTTTCATACGTGATCACATTTAAACTTTTTTATTGTATTTCTACTGTAAAATACTGCTAAACAAAAATTCAACTGAGTAAATCTGACGGTCTAATTGCCACTATCAAGGGATGCATGAACCTGGCAGCATCCCATCTAGCAAGTAGAGGGGGGCTCCGGAGTTGTATAAAATGGAAGGTTTTCATAGGAAGGAGGGTGGGACAAGAAAGTTTTAGCAAAACAAAGGACTATTTTAGGCAAGGTCACTTTCCCTTAGAGGGAAGAGCAGGGGGTCTTATTAGGTGGATTACTTCATCTTCCTTTGGGGGACAGAGAAGACCCCCATAACAGATTACCTCATTGGTGCTGACCAGAAAATGCCTGACAGGTTAAGGCTACATTTCTGGGGAAGGTTGAAACCGCAATCAGGTTAAGTATTAAGCCCTGGCTTGGTGACTTGGCCTAAGTGACACCATTCTGGACCTGTGGTTTTCTTTTTAATAATATATATTCGTGAAGGTAAAATATACATTTTCCAAAGAATCATTTTTAAAAAAGCAAGCACCTAGGTAAACACACCACACTTTATTTATAAAGAAAATATTGCCAAAACCCTAGAAGCTTCCTGGCTGCTCCTTTCCCAAGGGTCACATCCTCTCCCCTCCCCTGCGAGAGTAACCCACGGCCCTGATTCCGACTTTGTAACTGTTCCAACTATGTATACATTCTTAAAAATACTGCCTCATTTGGGCCTCTCCTTTACTTAAGTGGATTACATGTATCCTTTTGTAGCCTGATAATTTTGTTTTAACATTCGTGTTGCCCGCAACTGTAGATCTTGTTTTTGTTGTAGTATCATCTAGACATACCACAGTGATACATTCTACCAATAAATACTTGGGTCATTTTCATTTTAGGGCTGCTATAAATACACTTACACTTGTCTTCTGGTGCATATGTGCAAGATTTTCTCTGGTTAAAACTGAGAAGTAGAACCACTGTATCTTAGGATATGCACATATTTAAATTTACTAAGTAATGCCAAATTAGTTTCCAAAGTAGTTGAGCCAATTTACATTCTCATCAGTAGTGCTCAAGAGTTCCAACTGCACCAAATTCTTAATACCAAGAATTATTAGATTTTGTAATATCACCGGTCTAATAGGAATGTTTATTAGTTTAAATTTGATTTCCCTAATTAATAATGAAGTTGACCACGCTTTCATGTTTATTGACATTCAAATTTTCTCTTTTGTTAAGTACCTTTTCTCATGTTTTTCCCATTTTTTTTTATAAAATTCCTTTTTATTTTGGGTTATTTGGTAGGAATTTTCTGTCTATACTGGATATCAGTTTTTGTCAACTATATGACTTGCAATTATCTTCACTCAGTTTGTGACTTTTGTCTTTACTGTCTTTTCGGGAGTTTTTGAGAAAAGAAATTCTTCATCCTAAAGTAAATGAATTTAACAATCTTTTCTGTTATGCTATGCATATGTGTGTCTTTATGCATGTATGCACTTTATTTTGCTTTTTGCAAGCATATGTGAGTGTAATCCTGTTTAGGAAATTCTTCCCTACGTGGAAAATACAAAGATATTTTCCTGGAATTTGTATATGGTATTAAGTAGGGGTCTCATTTCATTTTTTAAAGATTTTAGAGAAAGAGAGCATGCGAGTGAGGGGGGGGGCAGCAGAGGGAGAGGGAGAGACATCCTCAAGCAGACTCCCCGCAGAATGCAGAGCCTGATGTTGGGCTTGATCCCACGACCCTAAGATCATGACCTGAGCCAAAACCAAGAGCCGGATTCTTAACCTACTGCACAACCGAGGCACCCCCCACCATTTCATTTTTTTAAAAATATGGGCACCTAATTGTCCCATTTGCTGAATATTTAATATTGTAGTAGTAACTGAAAAAAGCTATCCTTTCTCCACTTATTTGAAAACCACCTTGTTATATATCAAGAGTCCTATAACGTGTGGTTCTCTTTCTCAATTCTCTATTCTGCTCCATTGATCTATTGCTCTACCCCTGCAATAAAAACACACTCACCTCAGTTCTTTAGAAATCATTATATTCAAGAGGGCCCACCTTATCATTTTTCTTCACAAGTGGACCAATACTTAGGTCTTGAAATTCAATATAAATTTGAGAATCATTTTTATCAAAGGTCCACAAAATAATAAGGTTGGGATTTTTACTAGGATTACAATGACTATTTTTGGGAAAACTGACATTCACATTATGAATCTTAATCCCTTCTCTCCATTCAAGTATTCCTTAATTTCTTTCAATATAGTTTTATCATTTTCTTAGTTTCTTGTACATTTTTGTTAAATTTATTTCAATGTTTCATATTTTTCTATACTATTATCAATGGTATGTTTTTAAATTTTCATTTTATAACTGATGTTTGCTGGCATATAAAAATGCAACTTGTTTTAGTATACTAGTATTTTATCTGGGCAACTTGCTCAATTCTATTAATTCTAAAAATATTTTCTACACTCTTTTGGGCCTCCCATACAGACATTCAAGTCATCTATGGATAATAAGTTTTATTACTTACTTCCCAATCTTAACATGGTTTTTGTTTTTTTGTTTTTTTGTTTTTTTTGCTTATTATTGGCTTGCTCCAGTACAATGATCAATAGAATTGGTAGTGAGCGTCACTGACAAGCTCCCATTCTCAATGGGAATTCTTGAACTTTCAAGTAATATTAAGAATAAGGTTTTGGAAGCAACCAAGATGTCCTTTAGTATGT